>NC_133512.1:128092647-128394705 GCF_049354715.1 Callithrix jacchus
TGCGTGGTGCATGGACACTGACTGAGACACCAAGCATGTCCTCACTGGCTCAGTTGGCAACAGCTGCCATCTCTGGGACAGGCAAGTAGTTGGCCCTACTCAAAACTGATTGAGCTGTTCAGACCTCTGGCAAGGACTTTGGGGGCAATATCACCATGTCCTCCACAGACAAGCAGATGGGCTACCAGTGCTTTGTGAGCTTCCTTAATCTGCAGGATTTAAGCCAGACTGACAACAATGAGACCTACATGAAAATCCATTACAATGACTATAATATCACTAGTGCTTTTGAGGACCCCCCCCACCCAGGGGAGTGTATCATCACAGGCCATAAGAGTGGAGTGTCTAGTCAGTATAGTGCCAAGCCTGTAGTGATATTGGTGAATGTTAAACAACACTCCCAGAAGATCAGTGACATCCAGTTATCCAGAGACATGACCATGTTTGTCACTGCATCCAAGGACAACACAGCCAAGTTCTTCGATTCTACAACTCTTGAATATCAGGAGACTCTGGACAGAACATCCCATCAACTCAGCTGCCCTTTCCCCAACTATAATGACCATGTGATACTGGGTAACAGAGAGAAAGTCATGGATGTAACCACAACTTCCAACAGGACTGGCAGGTTTGAGGCTAGGTTCTTTCATTTGGCCTTCGAAAAAAAGTTTGGATGAGTCAGAGATTACTTCATAATTGTAAACAGGGTTGCCCTCCAATCTAATGGCAAGAGTTACGGCAGCAGCAGTAAAGATGGTTATCTCCATATTTACTATTTAGGCCCACAGTCCTCTAAATTTGAGCTTGAGGATTAAGAAGCTGGATCTGCATCCAGACCAGGGAGTCATCTTGCAGAAAGTTTTGAACCCTAAGAAATAAATTAGTTTGGTAATAAAATAAATGATGAAATTTATAGTGCTTTTTATTTTTGGATTTGGGACTGGTGTATGATATAGGAAAAAAACTGTCACCTCTATATTTGAAAACAAATCTAATCTGCTCAATTGCAAGTAAACACAAAACTCAGTAATTACTGTGAAAACACATTTTTATGTCTCATCTTCATCCAATTATTTTTCTCTTGATTTATGATTCCCAAACCCTGTATATTTCAGGAAATTACAAGTATAAAAACCTACAAAACTTGAAACTTTAAAAACTGGAAAATACAAAAAAAAATGCAATTTTTCTTTCTTTTCCTTTTACAGCATTAATACATCTTCATGATTAAATCTGTGTTCAAATTAGTTACCTAAGAAAGTTTGCATGAGTATCTATGGAATAATTTTGTAGCTATCTTAAATTCCTATCTTTAAAAACCAATTTTGAGAATTTGTAATAATAATTACTAACGTTTAAGTGTATTGTTTTTCAATGAGTGTGGTTGTTAACAACAAGGAAATGGTAAAGAGTTTAAAATAAGAAGCAAAGTGGTCAGGCACAGTAGCTCAAGTGCATAATCCCAGAATTTGGGGAAGCTAAAGCAGGAGGATCACTTGATCTCAGGAGTTCCAAACCAGCCTGGGTAACGAACATAGGGAGACCCCCATCTCTACACAAAATTTAAAAATTAGCTATGTAGGTGGTGCATACCTCTTGCCTCAGTTCTTAGGGAAGCTGAGGTAGGAGGATCGCTTGAGCCTTCAGGGATCTGTGATTGAGCACTGCACTCCAACATGAGAAAATCCTGACTCAAAAATAAATAAATAAATAAAAATTAAAGGGACACAAGTTGTATTAAATAGGAAGAGCAAGTCTTAAAGGATTGCTACTTTTTCTTATTGTAATTTCTAACAAAGCACTGAAAAGAAATAAATAGAGATCTTGAGGACTGCTGATTTACATTTTATTTACATAGCACATCATAGTACTGCAAATGCTTGTAAAATAAATTTTTTTTAAGTGAATGAAAATGTCAAAGGCATTGTATTGGCATGCAAACATTCTGGGTTAACTGTGCTCTAAATTTACTGAACACACACTGAATACCAAAGTTCTGTAGTGTCCTAAAGCAACTTGCTCTAAACTCTAGATTTACATTAACATGATTTTCATGACCACCTGATAGCCAACAATATGAACTATGATCGCCCTTTCATAATAACATTCCTCCTAAGTCATCATCTTAGTTTATTCCCTATAACAGATATCTCACTTCATATTCTTGAATCTCTAAGTAGAGGTCTGGGATGGCACCCTTCCTACTAAACTAATTGATAGGTCTGAATATATGAAAATCCTCTGAAGAATGTGCTCTGTGTATTCTGCTGATCCTGTGGAAAGAGCCCTGTGACTCAGTTTAACGGTCAACACCGGAAACAAAATCCTGCTAATTTAGTATCTATGATATATTATTATTTAGTCTCATCTGTTAGTGAATTTTCAAGAGAAATTTCCTGAATAGTTATACACTTCAGAAATGGGTAATTTGAGAACTACATTTTTAAGAAATTAATTGGAAAATCTACCTAAAATACTATCAAGAAAACATTCATTTAAGAAATTATCAAAATTTCAAGGCTGACACATATTATTTGATCAACAGCAACTGATTTGACTTGATTTTTGAACTTTAAATATCTAATTATTGGCTAATCCTGTATTATAGCCTTACAAAGTTCTCAGATCCACTTTTTCAGGATGAAGCACAATAAAAAGTATTCTTGACACATGTTTACTTTCTATGAACTGTGAGGATCCTAACACACCTCCAGTCAGGATCCTTTCCAGTGCTTGGTTTAAGATAAAAACTAAGCCTTTAATTTGCGATAAATATAAATTTAGAAAGCCAGTCATCAGCATGAGGCTTTTCATTATATTCTCAAGTTTCTAGGTTTTTCAGATTCAGTTAAATCTTGGGAATATTTATAAGTAAAATTGTATGTCACAACATTAATACACATGTAAATTCATAAATCATATTACATATTAGCCAAATCACTGGCATTAAGTCACAAATAAATTATAAAACTTATTTCTTCTCCCCAATGTATTTTCAGTGAGATAAAATAAACCTATATTAAATTATTATAGTTTAATAACAATTTATTGCTCCTAACAAAACTGAACTGGAGTCAAATACACTATGTAGTTCTAGAAACTTTATAGTTTCATGTCTGGAGTTTTATATAAATACTATAAATTTTTTTATTCAATACTGAAACCAATGTATCTGCCAGAGTCAACTTACATCTATTTCTTGAGTTTGTGCATTTAGTAATTTATCCAGCAAATATTTATTGAACACAAATTATATGCAGAAAAAAACAAAAACTTGTGATTCCATCTTTTCTACATCCATGCATTATTTGACTTGCCTATTAAGTCAAGTAGGCAGTAACTTGCCTATTAAGGCCAGTTACTGTTTACATTTTCACTTAGTAAGAGTATTACCAGTCTTTCCAGGCTGATATGGTTTCTTACCCAAAGAACTGCCCATCTACGCCAATATATACATACTATATTTTCTTAATTCTGACTTAAACTACCTCTAGAAATTCTAATTCAAAATAGAAACCGCTTACACATGCAGAATTTCACAACAAACTTTAGAAGAACATAAAAAATTTTCAAAGTAAAATAGAAAGCAACATATATCTATAGAACAGCTATAGAATAGTATAGAACATCTGTATAATGTATCATATATTATATAACATGTGTAGAATATTATTTCATTTGGGAAGCTATAGTGAGCATCCTAGCCACCCTTAATGTCTTTGTAAAAGCCTTTTTTTGGCAATAATTTTTGTGTAAATAAAATCTTTATAATGACAAAAAGTTATTCACAGTACTTAGGCCAAGGGTTGTCCTAAGTGACAGGAACTTAAAACTGGAAAACTCAAAGATGTCAAGAACCAAAGTATGACTATTTCTCACTGTCTTCCTTTTTTCCCCCTCTCTTCTTTCCCCTCTCTTGGCATCCCTGCATTATTCTTTCTACTTGTTAATATACTTTTTAAAAAGTCCTTCTGCAGCCAAACTGACATCATTTATGTTCAAGAAAAAGCCCGTCAAATCTTTTTCAGGATGTAACATTATATGATAGAAACATGGCTGACACAGACCATCAGTGTGGGAAGTGAGAGGAGGCAGTGCCATTTGAGAAAAGAAAGAATCATCATGGGGTAACTATCCACCCAAAAAGTGGCTTTTATGGTTACCAACATTACGTCTTATAGATTTTTAAGGCCTTTTTCATTTTGTATAAATATTTAGACATGTCTTTCTCTAGTTTAATTGCAACTGGAAGGCAAAAATACATTAATTTTACAATGAATCTCCCAGAATTTAATCAAGGACCATGTAGTTCATGTGATTTCAAAAATATTTAAACAATAATAAAATTATTGTCAAATGATCCTTGAAAAATATTAATAAATGTATACAGAAACAAATATCATATTAAATGAAAATAAAAACAAGGAATATATATTTATAGTAAAATGTTTAAAAACCACATTTTTAGGCTGGTAAGAAAACATTAATTTAATAAATAAGAAAATGACATGGAAAGATAATTTACACAAATAAAATATAATGAATAAATGTATAAAATTTTTATTTATCATAATTTATCAAACTCTTTTCACTGTTAAGGATAGAGTTGATCTCCCACACAGTTGTTAGGGCCACGTGTCCACAGAAGTTCTGCCCAAAATGAGTCATGAGAACTTGTTATTATAGGATAAGAAAAAAATTAGAATTTTTGAAATGCAATGCGACTGCAATATTTTGCTTTTGCCTGCATTATATATTCATGAAACCAAAATAATATACTTGAGTTTTAGTCTAATTTCTCTAAAAATGCATTGTCTTGATATTTCCCAGCTTATACAACCACAGAAAAGCTTTGGCTTTGTGCTTATTTTGGAAAAATAGAAACAATTTACTGGAATGACATTTTTAAGCATTACACATTAAAAAAAAGATCGTTTTGTTTTCAGTAATGACTGAGCTGACTCAGCTCTTAGTCATATCCTATGTCATATTGCACAGATAATTTTTTTGATGGGACACAGAGAAAACAAGTAGCTATCAGATTCTTACTGCATGTATTTATTATTTGTTATTTATGAAATTGGTATCTTCTCTTTATAGTCTATTTATATTTCTTCACATGTGTATTTTAAGTGTATTTTCTCTAATGAAAGTTTATCAAAAGACAAGATAAAGGCTTGGCAAAATCATTTTTAAAATGTAATTTTCTGAAGTTTAGTCAGACAAAAAATATTTAGGATGAGTGTTCACGATAAGGATAGACACGCAGCCAGGTGCTGTATATACATACAAAGGGGACAAAGACTCTGCCTGTAATCTTATAATGTCGTAAGAGGAAAGACAAATAACATAAAAATTTTGTAAAGGGAGATAAGACAATAAAAGTATATTATGGTAAAAAGCTAAAAGGAGGAGCTATTGGACTTTGATGGAATAATTATTTCAAGGAAATGGGGAGGAAATGTGTTAGAGAAGATGAGGCTTGCACTAAATTTTGCCAGCCACCTCATTTAAATAATCAAATTGTGTGTGTGTGTGTGTGTGTGTGCACATGCATGCATAATTTTCTTTTGCAAATATCAGCTACCTTTAAGGGTGAAGAATCTATTAGTGACAGTCTAAACTCAGAAACCAAATGCAGCATGTTAATTCTGGGTATGTGAGACCTAATATATAGCTTTATATGATCCAGGATAGTCAATAGCACCATTTAAAGAATACAAATGTCATTTTTTAAAACTTTTAATATATGAACTAGCTTCACCGGCCACAGTCACACGGAGTTCAACGATCGGTCAGCATTAAATACTAACAGAATAATAAAATGAGTGATAAACTTTCCAAATGAAATTTCTTCAAAAGTAGAGTCATGGAAATAGTGCATGCATTGCAAAAAAGGTATATAAAAATATGAATTTCCCAAAATATTTGCAAGTAAGACTTCTCTTGAAAAAAAAAAGGGGAACACAGAACGTGAGGCTTCTGTTTGATGATTGATATATTGGTCAAAATTTCCACCAGCCTTTGTCACTGAAAGATTGTAAGATGCCACCCATGTGTCTCTCAGTGGTTGTTTGCACTGGTTTACTTTGTGCGTCAGAATTATATCTTTTTCAGATTAATTACATTATTCAGATTTTTCAGATTATCTAGAACACAGCTTCCACATCAACATGTGAAAAGCTGAAGCACATTCAATTAACAATCAGGTATGAAATGAAGCAACAGATTATAAGCAGCAAAAATTCTGAAAACAGCAAAAGGTATCAGAAAAAAAGAATATGAAATAAATGATAAGCACATAAAGATCATAAAGTAGAGGCCACTGCTGATGGTGACAGGGCATCCTATTGCACATCCCAGATTAGCAATTCATGTCTGTAATGGAAGAACAAGGGTGTCAATAAAATGTTCTACATACTATGTTTAAGGAGACATGGAGGTACATGATTCACTTCAGATAGACTAAAATTAAACTATAATAGTAATATATCTATAAAGATTTTGAATTAGAAAAAAATATATTTATATAGAAAGTTTACTTTCATGTATTATAATTTAAAATTTCAGAAAAACTTCTGTATAAAATTTTATTTGAAATTTAATGTTTACAGTAATTATACTTTAGCAAGCTATGCTTTAACAATTTCTGATGTTTAAATATAAGGATATTTTTTTAAATCTTATAATCAAGCTGATGTAAAATTTTCTGTCATGTCAAATTGTTTTTACACATACTGTCTGTTTGACACAATATGAAACTATTCAAAAACATTTCCAGTAGGTATGCTCCAAAAGTCAATGACTACTTTCATAAAACTCAGTATATTAATAATTTGCCCCATCTTGAGTTTCCTGAGCCTAGAATGTGTTGCATTTTTTAAAAGACTTACTTTAGTATACTTCAATAATTTGTTCCTGTAGTAATTTGCAACCCTTGGCATATAAGTGTAATGTTTCCATTTCTTCTATAAATCAAGGTTTCCTCTAAAATAAGCTTATCAGCACCAATAGAAATCAGAATGCAGATTTCTATTTAATAAACACTTTTAATACAGAGCAGAAGCATTTAATTGAACACCCTGAAAAAACTTCTCTATATCAAGCTTTCCTTCCTGAAATGCAAAGTATCTTAAATGTTTTTATATTTTACTTCAGCATTACATTTTATACTCACTTATTTAATTCAAATAAAATGTCACTTGTGCCTTCATTCTGAAAATACCCATTTGCTCTAATCAATTATTTAAGGTTTATTACAGTCTTCAAAAACCATTATGGGTTCAATTTCTGTACAAAAAATATACAAAATGATGTTTAAATTTTGAAAGCATGCCAAGTACATGAAATGGTCCCAGTTTATTGCTTCCACTAATATTTCTGTATGCAATAGCAACCATAATCTCAGGTTTTGTTTATTTTTTTCTCAAAAATATCTTCTTTAAGATCTATCTGATGAAATATCAGATGCTTAATGTATCATCTGAAAACCTCCCATTCCTTTTGGTATTATTTTTAAAGTAAATTTTTAACACAGTTAAACCTAGATATTTACCCAACTGATTTAAAAACTTATATCCACATAAAACCTCCCCATGAATATTTAAAGCAGCTTTATTCACAATTGCCAAAAACTAAAACAAACGGAGATGGTGTTAAAAAGGTCAACAGATAAATCAGTTGAGATATATCCGTATTATGAACAATGATTCAACATTAAAAATGTTAACAAGCCGCATAAACACATGGATAAATCTTTGAAGCCATTCTGAAAGTACACATGCTGTATAGTTTCAATTCTATGACATTTTCGAAAATTCAATACTAAAAACCTTATAAACATATGATTGCCATGGGTGCAGAAGAGGGAGAGAGAATAAGTAGGTGAAACGCAGGAAAATTTTTGGGCACAAAAATTATTCTAAATAATACTGCAATGGTAGATACAAGAAACTATGAAAACACTAAAGCCTAATGGATACAAATTTTAAAAGTCATTTTACAAGGCCACAGAAGCCAAGATAGAATAGAGTTTGTGACAAAGTAATCTCACTGTATCATAAATGGATGAGACATCTCACCAAAGAAAATAGAGAAAAAACTGCTGAGCTAAGTAATGTTGGAAATGAGTAGAGACTTTAAGACTAAAGGGAAAGGAGCTATGCATAAGCACCATACCATACTTGATAAAGTTGTTTTCCATGTGGTACAAGTGAACAACTCTGATATTGTTATGCATATATACAGGAATTATACAGCAAGTCCATAACGCATACTGGTGAAAGGGAAAAGTTCCCTTGTGCCCTCACAGGGCATGCGATGGAGTGTGGGGCTTGTTTATTAAGTGTCCTGCCAATCAAACCTCTAGGGGAGCACATAGATGGGCAGGCTGTGGGGCTCTGAACCCAAGGCGGTGTCTAGGGGTGAATGTTTACAGCTGAAGCCCTCGATGGGTGGTTACAGTGTGCTCTTTTAGTCTAGCCAACCATAGGCAGCTTGTGTTAGCCAGCTCAATTAGACCCCTGCCTTGTCTCAAGTTAAAAGTGCTTTCTGTATCCCTGGGTTATTGCCTTGGTGCACTGGAAGAATTGGATCACAAGTGGGCTTGAAGAATGAGTGCTACCAAAAACCAGCTCAGCTGTAGAGACCTCCACCCAGGCGGCACTGAAGTAATTGAGAAGCAGATACCCAGATAGAACAACAAAGTGGGACGATAGAGGGCAAACAGCCCACCAATCTAAGAGCCTCAGGGGCTGACAGCATTCCGGGCTGAGGGCCTCGAGTAGACTCTGACCCACGTATTCATTCTCTCTGAGCAGGTGATGCTTATTAACAAACAGATGTTTGGTATTTTCTCATGACACAAAAATAAACCAGGTAGGCAGCTGGCGCCCACTTACCACTGATCACAGACAAACTAAAATGTATTCTCCACGAGGCAGCCACAGCAGTGTGGTTAGATGTCCTGTGCTTCAAGAATTGTTTTAACCAGCATATGATATTTATATACTGTCCTGCCACTTTAGAATACCCCAAGTAGTTTGCTACTTGAGGGGGAAGGTGGGGAGTTAGGTTTTCTTTGCCATCATTCTTCTTAGCAAACAATATATTTTAACATAGACTCAGCATTTCTCAACAGAATGCAATATCTTATTGAGGGGAAGTAGCCCTCAGTGGATGAGGGAACAAGAAGGGAGATGTCTTTTCCCTAGAGTCAGGTGGTTCAGTGACCTGAGCTCTCCTCTGACTGCCCCAGTAGAACTCTGGTCATTTTGCCAGTCAGTGGCCTGTTGGTGTGCAGGTGCCATGCCTGCTGATGTGCTCCTCTGGAAGTCCAGCACAAGAATGTCTACCTGTCTGGGTCTCAGGGGTTTTATAGGCACAGGATGGCACAGGACAGAGATATGGCAGGCCAGGGTAGTCTTCGGAAATGCAACATGTTGACAGGAAAACAGGAGTGCCTGTCTTCATCTAGGTTCAGGTACAGCCTGGGGGTGAAGCCCTAGCCAGGTACCATTCTCTCCTCTATGGAGAACTCCTCTTCCCACTTCTGTATCATTTAAAGGGACCACATCTTTCCCTCCCCTCCCTTCTCCTCCCCTCCCCTCTCCTCCCCTCCCCTCTCCTCCCCTCCCTCTCTTCTATCCCCTCCCCTCCCCTCCTGTCCCCTCCCCTCCCCTTCCCTTCATCAATGGGAGCCCACATTCTCACTTCTGTGTGAGTTGTTACAGATAAGCAAGGGGAGGAAGTTGAAATTCTCCATGTGGCTTAGAGTTGACACATCAGCATAAACATGTTTTGATTAAAGTAGATACAAATGAATTCATAGAGGAATATTTGTAGACATGGGTTTATGATCATGTTATTATACACGCATGTATCTCCTTGCTCTGCCTACTGAGAGGGCTTAGAAGCAAAAACCCCAATAGCAAGGACCACACTTAGCACACAGACCCTTGTTTCTAATAGCATTCTCCAGGAAAAGACGCCAGGGATCCTTGAGAAATAACTAATTCTAGGACTGAGACATGAAGTACACAAGATAAGACTAGAGCATTTTGTAATGACATAATGTAAGGGAGTACTAAAAAAAACAAAACAAAATGAAACAAATTTTAACATTCACCTGCACATACATATATAAAAGATATATGTATAACATATAACATATATAAAATATATATAAATATATATATTACATATATAAGACATGTAATATATAATATATATAATTATATATATATTTTTTGAGATGGAGTTTTGCTATTGTTGCCCAGGCTGGAGTGCAATGGCATGATCTCGGCTCACCACAACCTGTGCCTCCTGAGATCAAGTGAGTCTCCTGCCTCAGTCTCTCAAGTAGCTGAGATTACAGGGATTCACCACCATGCCTGGCTAATTTTGTATTTTAGTGGAGATGGGGTTTCTTCATGTTCATCAGGCTGGTTTTGAACTTCCGACCTCAAGTGATCCACCTCCGTCAGCCTCTCAAAGTTCTGGCATTACAAGTGTGAGCCAACATGCCTGGCCCATATTTAAAATTAAAGGATATTATGAGCTTTTTCACAATACCCAAATAGTCAATACAGACAGATTATACCTAACAATGCCATCCACTTATTCAATAATCTTGCATTTTAGTTGAGTTTTATTAAATGAATAGCATGTTTTAAACCAATATCTTACATATTATCACATGGTAATATGTTGAACATGTATTATTAGTTGAATTGACTATTTTCTTAATGCAGTAAATATATTTGAACAGTGACAATGATTTATATCGAAATACATTAACTTTGTTAAGACAATCTGAAAGAACATTAGTTACTTCAAGGTGACATATTGACAATTACATATTTCCAACCTAGGTATATATACCCTAAATGAGCTCTTTTTAAAAACCCTAATAAAAAAAGTCTGTCAATAGGTTCACATTGTTTAAAAATTATGTTTAAATTTTTTAGTTTTAAAACTATCTATTCACTGAAGATGTTACAAAACTGTGCAATCATTTATTTTAACCACAGAAACTTACCAAGCACAACTATCTACATACTTATAGACACATTCACATATACCAGCACAAGGCTAGCTAGCCATATACATTTACATTTGTGCACACCATAGAAATTCTGTATTCTGTGAGGCTGACAATAGAGCGGTTTGAACTTCAACACATATCATATTTTCAGGACTCTCTTAGTGAATGAAATCCTTAGACACTAAAGCTAGGCTGTCATTGAGAGCCAACTTTCTTCACTATCATTTGACATATGTGTTTGGACAAGTAATGTCTACATTTGTTATTAAACTCAGACTATAAAGAGAAAAGTCTAGATAGGATTTATAGGTAGTATTTAAGGATTCTAAAATAAACATTCAGTGTGAAGCTTTCTCTCCTACCACTCATCTACTCCTGGGTATAACTGCACTCTTCCATCTGTGTCACTTGTTCTATTAATTATAATATGCTATATTTATACTTTTTTGAGACAGTAGTTTTTTTCTATGCTGACATGATTTACAATTGGAGAAGGCAGTTTATAGTAATATTCTCTAACCAATAGTTCAAACATAAGTTGCAGTTTGTAAAGGTAACCCTTTTAATTTACATATTGGAAGAATAAGTAGATGATTAAAGAAACTTGAAAATAATTTATCTATTAATTCATATGCTCAAAAACAAAAATTTTCATGCTATACAATGCAAACTACACTTGTTATCCATTGATAACAAATCTGATTTATAAAATAATTTATTGTAAATCAAGAATTTAAAATCAAAATTAAATCTTTTTTCTGTAAATCGGATTTGTCATTAATGGATATCTTCTTAATAAAAGCTGCTGAAATCATAATCTTGTTATCTAGAAATATAACCTTTCCACGATGAACCATTTCACAAAACAAAAAATGAGCTATGTGACTCTTTATATCCTTGCTTCCTATGCCACACTGGTTTTATTCAGGATCTTTCTTAGATTATGACAACCTATAAGATAACAAAAGTTAACTTCTCTATAAAACATACATTTTTGAATTATTATTACATTTTTATTGAAAAAGAAGAAGTATGCTTTTGGTACAACTTCCAAAGGAAACTCTCCTTATAGTAAAAATAAAATTTAGCTCCTTACACCTGTGCTCATTCAGATCAATCACATCAATGTCAGCAGTCTGGACCATTAACTGCATCTCCTCAAGATAACCCAAAGATGCTCCAGATACATACAGAATGAGTTCATCTTTGTAATTATAAAATGAAAAGACTTATCACACTCCTTCTTAGACATGTTCCTAATTTGAGTACACTAAATTATTATTATGAAAAAATTATTTGATCTGTTAACATATATCCACAGACATTTTATCTCTGTTTATCACTAATACTGTACAGCAATATCTGCTAACAATTTCTTAGGAAGTTTCTTCAGTGCTCACTTTACTAAAAATTATCTGTTTTTAACATTTCCACATGCCAATTAGGAGAACATATAAAGAAATGCACAGTGAATACTTTCAGAAAAAATTATACTTGTATTCTGTTATTTTTTTCTTGAGACAGAGTCTTGCTCTGTCGCCAGGCGCCAGGCTGGAGTGCAGTGGTGCAATCTCGGCTCACTGCAATCTCTGCCTCCTGGGTTCAAGCAATTCTGCTGCCTCAGCCTCCTGAGTAGCTGAGACTATAAGCACATGCCATCACACCCAGCTAATTTTTGTTTTTTAGTAGAGACGAGGTTTCCCCATGCTGGACAGGACAGTCTTGATCTCTTGACCTCATGATCCGCCTGCCTCAGCCTCCCAAAGTGCTGGGATTACAGGCATGAGCCACCGCACCCAGCCTTATACTTGTCTTCTATTAATTTCTTTTTCTATATCAGATTTTTTTAAATGAAGCATGTGATGGTTCTTTAATGGAAATACATTCATTCTCAGACCATTGGTAAATCTAGAAACTTTTAGAATATTTTCAACCTTAAGTTTATGCATTTAGAGAAGATTATCTAAATAATTTTAATGAACAATAGTAAATATCATGTGGAATTGTAACTAGGAGTGGTGTTTATTCTTTCTGCAAGAACTTATTTACTGTCTTCTATATCTGACACTATGGAGTTAATGCTATAGAAACAAAGATGAACAAACTGAGAATGATTTTTGTTTTTATGATGCTTACATTGACTCAAGTAAAGGAAAAAAATCAAGCAAATTAGTAAAGTTACTTTATTATGCTAGAGAATAAATTTAAGCAATTATTCTAGAAAACAACTTGTCAGTATTCGATAAATAAGATGCATCAGTAACTACACATGGTCACAGGGAGACTAATAACTTAGGTGTCCATTACTAGTATATTTCACTAGTAAAATAATGGTGGAACTTACCAGAAAAATATAATGCAGCAGTCAGATGCAACATAGAACTATTCTAAAAGTATGTTACCTCAAACAATTAGGAAACACAATAAAAATTATAGCACAATAACACTTATGTACTTATACAAATGAAAATATATACTTAATCAAAACTGCATTGCAAATGTTCTGATAAAAACCCATACTTAACTACACATACTAAATATCAAAGCAGAGTCTCTGATGAATCAAGCATGGAATGACAGCACAGATCCAGACACAAAAAGAAAGAGTGATATAGATATAGCAAAAAATAAAACAAGAGGGAAGAAACACACAGTATTGTTTTTACTTTCTCAAGGATTGACAAATATTTCTATCTGACCCTCTGTGTCTGATATTTAACAAATGTACAAAGGGCCGGCGTGGTGGCTCAAGCCTGTAATCCCAGCACTTTGGGAGGCCGAGGTGGGTGGATCACGAGGTCAGGAGATGGAGACCATCCTGGTCAACATGGCGAAACCCCATCTCTACTAAAAATAAAAAAAATAAAAAAAAATTAGCTGGGCATGGTGGTGCATGCCTGTGGTCCTAGCTACTCAGGAGGCTGAGGCAGGAGAATTGCCTGAATCCAGGAGGTTGTGGTGAGCCAAGATCGCGCCATTGCACTCCAGCCTGGGTACAAGAACAAAACTCTGTCTAAAAAAAAAGAAGAAGAAGAAGAAAATGTATAAAGAACAAAATCAGCTGAATATGTGATCAGAAAATTCGCTAAAAAGTAATACAAATGGTGATCAACAGCATCTTATGTAATTAGGAAACAGAATGTAAAGCAATGGTAGGTTACTTATTTCTTCCTCTATGGTGACAAAAATGATAAAGTTAAACTTCAGAGCTTCTGTACAGCAAAAGAAACAGTCATTAGTGTGAAACGGCAACCAACAGAATGGGAAAAAATTTTTGCAGTCAACCCATCTGACAAAGGGCTAATATCCAGAATCGACAAAGAACTAAAACAGATTTACAAGAAAAAAACAAACCCATTCGAAAGTGGGTGAAGAACATGAACAGAAACTTTTCAAAAGAAGACATATATGAGGCTAAAAAATGTAAGTAAAAATGCTCATCATCACTGGTCATTAGAGAAATGCAAATCAAAACCACATTGAGATACCATCTCACACCAGTTAGAATGGTGATCATTAAAAAATCTGGCGACAACAGATGCTGGAGAGGATGTGGAGAAATAGAAATGCTTTTACACTGTTGGTGGGAGTGTCAATTAGTTCCACTGTGGAAGACAGTGTGGCGATTCCTCAAGGATCTAGAAATAGAAATTCCATGTGACCCAGCAATCTCATTACTGGGTATATATCCAAAGGATTATAACTTGTTCTGTTATAAAGGCACATGCACATGTATGTTCACTGTGGCACAGTTTACAGAAGCAAAGATCTGGAACCAACCCAAATGCCCATCGATGATAGACTGGACAAAGAAAATGTGGCACATATAGACCATGAAATACTATGCAGCCATTAAAAAGGATGAGTTTGAGTCCTTTGTAGGGACATGGATGAATCTGGAAACCATCATTCTCAGCAAACTGACACAAGAACAGAAAACCAAACACAGCATGTTCTCCTCCAAAGGCATGTGAGTGAATTTGAAATTGTTTAAAAGGTGAACTGAGACACAGTACAATTATAAGAGTTTATTTGGGAAAAAATGATTCATGAATCAAACAGCTCCAAAGCAGAAATGGTTCAGAAACTCCCTCAGGAGTATGGAATGAACATGTAAGTAAAGCAAAGAAAGTATTTTATGGATTTGCAATTAGAAGTTGCCCTACTTTGTTCCACTGGAAAGTCTCTAGTTATACATTTATAACTTAGTTGACTGTTTCTGATGGGTTGAGCCTACATTTTGCTTGTTTCCTTAAATATCATAATTTACAAGAAATAACTCAAGTTACATTTTGCTTATGTTTGCAAATCAAGCAACACTGAGGTCATTTATGAGACCTAACTGGCTTTGTTTGCTCAGGGATTCTTCTGGCTTTGCCTCCATTTTAATTTACTTAAACACCATTTTTTGTCTCATCTCTCATTTTCTTTACGTATACTTTCATTCTTATTATGACTCCCTAATAGACTCCGTTACGTTCCATAATTAAAACTTTTCTTTCATTGACTTCTTCCTTTTAAATTTTTCAGCTATTTTTTGACATTGTTCTCAATTACAATCTCACAGTATCCATAAGGAATGCCAAAATGCAAAGGTACTCAAATAACGTGCAAAACCTACCAAGGATAGAAAACTTGTGTGATATACAGATGTGTTTCTAATTATAAGCTAAAAAATATCAGATTTTGCAATGATAACCTCTTCAAGTAGGATTAGGTATAAAATCTGAGATACACTTGACTAAAATGGTATAGTATTTGCACATAACCTATACACATCTGTCTGTATACATTAAATCACCTATAGATGATTTATAATGCCCAATAAAATATAAATGCTATATAGTTATTATACCCAATAAAATATAAATGCTATATGGTTATTATACTGTTTATTTGTATTATTTTTTATTGTTGTATTTTTATTAATTTTTTTAATTTTACTTTTAAATATTTTTTTAATTGTACTTTAGGTTCTGGGGTACCTGTGCAGATCATGCAGGATTGTTGCATAGGTACACACATGGCAATGTGGTTTGCTGCCTCCATCCCCCCCTCACCTACATCTGGCATTTCTCCCAATGGTATCCCTCCCAACCACTTTTAAATATTTTCTATCCACAGTTAATTAAATCCACAGACCCAGGAACTGTGGATCTGGAGGGCTGACAATATCGATCCATGATTTTTTTAGATACCATGCCACCTATTGTTAGTAGTCATATCTTTCAAACAAACAAAATATATTATTCCCAACCACTAATGCGTATAAACATATAGGTGTGCAGACAATTGAAAGGAGATAGATTTTATACTAGCAAAGCTCTAGTAAATTGGATTACAAACAACCAAGGGTGCCAAGAGCTGTCAGATCTAAAAGCAATTATCTTGTAAAGTACTTTTACTTTGTCTAATTCAATGCAGTATATCATGCTACATCAGTGGTGCCAAATAACAAGCAAACTCTACCCAGGACAGAAAACTCGTGTGATATACAGAAGTGTTTCTAATTATAAGCTAGATAACCTCTTCAAGTGGCATTGGATATAAAATCTGAGATATACTTGACTAAATTCTCACTGTGGCTTAAAAATAAAAGCAAGAACACTGTTGGTGGGAGTGTCAATTAGTTCCACTATGGAAGACAGTGTGGCGATTCCTCAAGGATCTAGAAATAGAAATTCCATGTGACCCAGCAATCTCATTACTGGGTATATATCCAGTAATACTGGGTAAATATTTTTACAGCATCATTTTCTAAAATAAATACAAATATTTTCTTTAAATAGATTACATTATTTATTTTTATAAAAAGTCTGTTGTTATTTTACAGCATTACACCCTCAGATACATGATGCAGGGAAAAAACTAAACAAATTTTAGATCCATCTGAAGCAACCTTCATATTTGCATTAATGGCATAATGATTCAACTGAAATTGTTGTATGGCAATACTATAAAATACATATAATTTATAAAGTCAAGATATCATTTCCATTTTAAAATTATTTATAAAATTTTCATGACTAATGTAATTAGCTTTCTTGGCCTGTGTCAGTTAATATAGAAATGAACTAACAACAACCATATATATGGTGGAATCATATGTGTTAAAGATGTTATTCTTAATATTAGTTTTAGGGTTTCTATTGGCGTTACATTAGCTTTAAGGATTATAAATCATACATTATACCATTATTATTTGATTTCCAGTGTTTTAGTTGTGCTTTAAAACTGATCACTATTAATGTAGCTGATTCATGTGGCCAATACAGAAATATAGATAAACATGTTTTGTTTTTTTTTTTAATTCTTCCAGTTGCATAGCTAGATCTGGACTGGACTTGACACAGTTAGCATTTTGGGTGATGTAACTGAAAAATATAACAGACATGATAGTTAAAATTCTCTGGAGAAGTCTGGCAGGCCGCACAAAAGGCATTTATTATCTCCAACAGAAGCATTGTCATATTTTTATTACACATTCTTCTACTACCACTATATTCTCTCAATATTAATTGCAGTTTCACTATATTCTTTTCCTTGACACTCTTGACTCTGTCATACTTTGTCACAGGTGATAGGTTAGCCTGTCCCCCTTTGTACTCCTGCAACAGCACTTCTTGGAGTACTGAGAGCATTTTCCTGATAAGTTAGCTCCATTAGAGCCAAAGCATTACACTTCTTATAGTCTGAACGCTCTGAAAGGGCTCACTCATTCACCAGGAATACCACACTTGAAAATACTTACTTGATACATGTTAAAACCATGTAATAGTAAACTTTATTGCTAAAGCTGGATTGAACTTACTACTTGCAACAGAAAATCCTTAATTAAATGTTTGTGGCCTAGGACAGGCAAACATAAAAACTCCACTAGGCTTTCTATGAAATATTAGAAATCACTATGAGATTCCAAAGACAATTGTTTTAAGAACATTTGAGAATCATAATCTTGGCTTCTTTCAATGAGGTCCACTTTCCTCTTGAGATTCCAGTCAAATAACAACAAATAATAAATTAGCCAGTATGTTTCTTATATTTTAATATATATATTTATATGCACATATGTATACAAATATAAATATATATTGCATTTATTTGAGATGTGTGATAAAAAGGTAGTTGTTATTTGTTTCTATTTTTATTTTTTAATATACAGTGTTTTTTGGCTTTGTTTTCACATTGGTAATCATTTAACTCTTGAGTTTTGTTTTATTTTATTTTTATTGACATACAATTTCACATATTTATGGGGCACAGTATGATGCTTCAGTACTTTCATACATGATGTATTTTCCTCTAAAATAGAGTATCTACAATTTTTGTAGAAAAGAAAATAGAAATTTGACTGTCATGTATCATGATATTCTATTTAGAATGTATTGTAATAATTTCAAGGAACAGCAGGTCATTAAAACTCTGAAAACTGCAAGATGGTTACAGTGTTAGTGGTCCCTTTATTGTAGTCAAATTTTCTTTATTCATGACCATTCACATGACACTAGCAATAATTACTTTAAATTAAATATTTAAAATTATTATATATTACACAATTAAGAAGTATAATAACAAGTATACCTCTGCTCTCTTTTCATACATAGAATGTGTCTTGTTTATGTCAGCCTTTGTGTTATTACATAAATGATGTAGTTTGTGCTGAAAACAAAATGTATGGTGATTTTAGAGGTAAAATTTAACACACAAATAGTTATCTTGACCATTTTAAATTCAGCTCTTTTCCATTTTCTACAACGACAATAGCAATTCTGCTATTCTTTTGAAGCACATAATTGTGGGAATAGGACAGATTTGTAGGACTACTAATAAATGCTTCCTCTCTAAGAGAGAACCATATGGAAATTGTTACAGGAAGTGAAATATACCCTAATTTAAAAAACTTAAAAAGGAGCTTATACAAACTCTTCAAAAACTCTAAATTCTAGAGTTAATCATTCTTTGTCCTAACACCCATCTTTAATGTCATTGTTTAATTTTTTATTCCATTTCAACACAGCATATTTTTATTTTAAAGAGTTGGATTTTAACTTTTCGCAGCTAAATGATTCTAGTTCACTATCATCTTGCTTGAGAAACTAATTCATAACTTAATTTAATATTAGCCTTTTGAATGGCTTAATTTTGCCAATTGCTAGGAACTACAGCATGTACAACATTTGCCTATGAGAAATTAATACTGTAATGAAGGACAGTATGTATACTATATATAAAAATCTATAGAATTCAATACAATCAATTTTTATGTATATGAAAATATTATAATATAAAATAAAATTATATATTATTAAAATAAATAATATATTATATATATTTTTTCATATACATAAAAATTGTATTGAATTCTATAGATTTTTATATGTAGTATTGATTGTATATACATATATGAAAATAACCTGTAGGAAGCGTCAGGAAAGTGAGAAGAAACATGTTGTTAGGAATTACTGAGACTTGTTTCTTGGAACATTTAGAACTACAATTATTCTACACTAACCAGGACATATGTGTAGGTGAAGAGGAAAGGGTACCATTCTATGTGTGAGAAGGAAGTAGAGGTGCACTTATAGTTCTGCAGAGATGAGTAGTGACTTATTTCCATTTTTAAATCAGCATCTGTAGAATGCTACTCAGCAGTTGAAGTGCAGTAGGACAGCTTCAGAAAAAGGGAACTGAATACAACAAGGATGAAAAGTTTGAGTTTAATCTCACAGGAAACGAGAGCTAATGTCAGGGTTTTAAATAAGAAAGTCACTTCTACAGCAAGGATTTTGGCATCACTTTATAGACTTTATTTTACATAACTTTTAGGTAATTACAGTTAAACTCTAGCTTTTATTAATTTTTGGTTATGAAAAATATCCCCAAAAGGAAAATTAATTTCTTTTTCAATTATCCTTTTAGTGATATCTAAATCAAACATACTTGCATAAAGTGAAAGATATGTGGTTCTATGCCAATTAATTTAGCATGTAATCTTGTAAAAAGGTTAAAGTTTAAAATTTATATAAGGAAATACAGGATAACATTTTTCTTAAAATTGGCAGAAAACTTGACAAAGTATAAATGTGAATGGTAGTATGTAGGAGAAGTAGAAGTAAAATAAACAAGTATCATCAGGGGCTTCTTAAAGAGACAGAACGATTTCCTTCAGAAAAGTTGTATAAACTACGCAGTAGATAAAAATTATTTTTAATTGTCTTTGAATATTAATGCTGTGCTTCTGGGACTATCAAATTTTTATTTACAAATTATTTTAATAGAATGGTAAATGTTTAGTACTACAGAGAATTTTGGAACTTTATGGGTTTTTTTGTTGTTGTTCCTTTTGCAAAACTAGTCCCATATTTTCTGTCATTATTTTAATCAAGCAATTTATTATTTATTTAAGCATTTTAAATGACAGAGAGCCTGTTAACAAAAACATCTCTGGATTTAATGCACATATATTGTCATATTGCTAAATGTCTCAAAAGAAGCATGTTTCTAATGAATCCTTTCTTAAGATATGGTCCTAAGACTAGCAACATTAACCTCACTTGGAAACTATTGAATCAGAAATTCAGGCAATGGAACCCATCAGTCTGCTTTACCCACCCTCAGGATACTCCTGGTGGAAGTTATGAGAACAACTTAGATTAATGCAACATATTCATATGTTGCTAAATAAGACACTCATAGTTTTACATGTAATGATATCTTACTCTTTTCTGAATATTTATACTGTAGTTGTAACCTATTATTCCTTTTTATAATAATAAATATTATATGCTATATAAATAACATAACACATTTAGAATAATATAGCACATACTTATTCTAAAATTAAACAATAACACATTAAAATAAAAAAATTAAGAGCAATGTGTAAGGTATTAATAATATAAAACAATCAATATATTTCCTATATAGAAATATATGATTCTATTTTAGAGTAGAAGGTAAAATTTAGCTTAAGATAGCATATTTATTTTATTGTTAATTTTCATTTTTTTGAAAACACATCTGTTCTTTTCTAACATAAAATAAATATTTTTAAAAGTTTGAGTATAAATTACCCTTTCAGAATTTACAAGAGATTATATCAAATTCCTTTAGCTTCTCTCATCGATGAGCTACTAGAAAGCTATCAGGTTTCATTCTTCAATTTTGTTTTTAACAACATAGAACTGCTAAGATCTGAAAAATAAAGAGAACTTTTTAAAAGAAAAATGTACCTATCTATAGCCTTTGATACTTTACTTTTTAATGGAGCTAAATTTTTTATCAATGTAAAACAAGCCCTACCTTACATTCCCCCTACAGTAGTTCTGCTTTATGATAGTTTGCCAAATTATCATCAATAGTTGTGTTTCTGTACTGTTACAGACTATGCCTTATATACTAGAGATGACTGAGAAACAATAAATATACAGTCTGAATTAATTTAACATTTGTCACTTTCCTCAATTATCATTTTCCCCAAAGTTTCTATATTCTGTATTATCTCCCCCAACTATGCTCTCATAATTAGCGTATTTTCTTATAAGGGTTAAAACATTGAGCTTGCTGAAATTTTGAAACATGTAATGCATATAATACACACTATTTTGTATTATATTTCAAAACAAAATAAAAAAAAATCTTCATGTTATGAAGGTGCTTTACGCACAGATATATATAATAAAAATTAAAAAGTATTGTTTTGTTTGCTTTTTATTCATAAACCTGGTATTGGAATTTCCTCCTGTCAAATAATTAGAAAATCCTCCAGATATATAAAATACGTATATTTATCCATTGAAAGATAGGCATTACAAGACTTTGGTGTATGATAACATGAAAACATTACATGAGCCCTTAATTCACGTAATGTTTTCAGCACCGCCCCCGGCCCGCCACGTAATGTTTTCAGCACAGCCCCCCGGCCCGCCACGTAATGTTTTCAGCACCACCCCCGGCCCGCCACGTAATGTTTTCAGCACCGCCCCCGGCCCGCCACGTAATGTTTTCAGCACCGCCCCCCGGCCCGCCACGTAATGTTTTCAGCACCGCCCCCCGGCCAGCCACGTAATGTTTTCAGCACCGCCCCCCGGCCCGCCACGTAATGTTTTCAGCACCGCCCCCCGGCCCGCCACGTAATGTTTTCAGCACCGCCCCCCGGCCAGCCACGTAATGTTTTCAGCACCGCCCCCGGCCCGCCACGTAATGTTTTCAGCACCACCCCCGGCCCGCCACAAGCCGGCTCCATTACTACAACAGGCAGCTACCAGACTGCAAAGTAGGGAGTTGACCCATAAAGAGGCCAATGATATTCCGATGAAAGGAAGCAGAGATCAATGTTTGAAGAGATTGAGGTGGTTACGACTTGTACAACAGAATACCAAAGAGGAAGCTGCAAAAAGGAGGTAATCCTATACATCCGCAAACATGTCTCCTCAAAATTTCAGCTGAAAGATCATTTGTGTACTTCTATGGAGAAAAACTCAGTGGGACTGGGAAAGAGAGAGGACAACAGACAGTGCATGGGTGTTATTGAGCTAACACAGGACCAAGAAAAGGTTACAACCCCATCAACCAGAGGATAGACCTTGTGATACATGGGGCAGTTATTACAGTTCTAAATTAACTTTAGACTAAAGGCCCCTCTGACCCTGACATAATCCTTAATTTTATGCCAGAACAAACCTCAGTAACCTTTAAATGGATAAATTAAAACAAAACAAAACAAAAACACAATAGACAACAGTGTAAAATCTACATCGTCCAGTGTACAATTAAAAAAAAATGAATTATTTCCAGAAAGAAATGTGGAGGTAAAAGTTATTTTGTTAGCCAACAATCACCCTGAAACAAAACTCAGACAAAAATATTACAAGAATAGAAAAATTAGAAATTAATATCCCTCATGAACACAACACAAAATTCTTAACATTTTATTTGGTTAACCAGTAAAATCCAGACATATTTAAGGATAAGATATCATAACCAAATGAGGTTTACTCTAATATTTCAAAATTTACTTTAACACTGGAAAATTATCAGATAGAATTCTTTATATTAATATAAATAAGACTATCTGAATAAATTTAAGAAAAGCATGTGATGAAATTCAACACATATTTATGATTTTTAAAAATTCAGCACACTAGGAATAAGGGAACATCATTGACTTAATGAGGCCTCTTTAAGAAACCTAATGTCAATCTATTATTATGAAGACTGAATGCCTTCTCCCTAAAATCTAGAACAGAGCAAGGTTGTCTACTCTTATACCATATTAAACAATGTTTTAGAGGTTCTAGTCAGTGTGGTAAAGTAAAAAAAAAAAAGAGAAAAGTTGATGGATATAGATTGAAAAGTAACAAGAAAAATAAATTTTTTTCTCATAAGATTGCCTATGGAGAAAATCCTAATATATATATAACATAAAGCTACAAAAACCAATAAATAAATTAAGCAAACTCTCAAAACACAAGGCCAATTTAAAAAATCAATTGTATTTCTGCGTAGTAGCACTGAAAATTGACAGTGGATAGAAAAACACTTAAATATAAAAACAAAATGTATAATATTATTTAAAATAAAATGAACTCACTAAGGATAAATTTTAAAAAATAGAACTGCTGCATACTGAAACTATAAAACATATCTCAGAGAAATTTAAAATACCTATTAAATGTATAAATGTACCTTCTTCGTATGTTTCCACAGAAATTACCCTTCACAAGTAAAGAAGGAAAAGAGACTTTATTAGAAAAAACAAAATTTGTTGCAATTAGACCTACCTTGCAAGAAACATTAGTAGTTTTTCAGAGAAGAAAATCATATGAGGAACTTAGATGTACACAGAAAAGGAATAGGGTTAGAAAGGGAATAAATAAAAATAAAATGGTTTATTTTTATTATTCTTAATTGATCTAACATATAGCAGTTTGTTCAAAATAATTATAGCAACAAGGTAATCTGACTTTCGTTTATGAATAAGTGAAATGAATGAAAGCAATCTTATAATGGATGAAAGGGGGTAATTGGGAATTGGGGATTCAAGGAAACACTCATGAATCTACATGGTATTTGAAGGTGAAGTCAGATTCATTGTAAATGTATGTTGCAAACTCTAGGGCACCTAAAAATTTTAAATACATATAACTGGTATGCTAAGAGAGGAAAGAAATGGAATTATTTAAAATGCTCAGTTTAAACCAGAGAAGGCAAAAAAAAAAAAAAAAGAATAGAACACCAACCAATGAGCAAAAAACAATAAGAAAACATTTTCAAAATACTAATCTGGCAAGTGACTTATATTCAAAATATGCAAATTTTTTTGAGAACTCTTAAAACTCCATAATAAGAAAAAAACAAATTTTAAAAAGATCAAACTAACAGAAACCTCACCAAAAAATATACACGAATGGCAAAGGAAAACATGCGCTATATCATAAGTCATATGCCATTAGGAAATTATAAAATGAAACAAAAAAATTGTACAAGCAATTTGGAAGGCACTGCCAGTTTCTCACAAAGCTGAATGTTGTTTTACTATACAATCTAAAAAGTGTACTCCTTGATGTTCACCCAAACGAGTTGAAAACACAAGTAAACACACAGTGGATAAACACACAGCACTGTATCCATGTAACTGAACACTGTTCATTAATAAGAAGACATTACAAGCCATGAAAAGACATGAAAGAATATTAAATGATTATTGCTAATAAAAGAGGCCAGTCTGAAAAGCTACTTATTGTATTATTCGACATATACCACATTCTGAAAAGGCAAAACTACAGAAATATCCAAAAGATCAGTAGTTGGCAAGAGTGTATGGAAAGGGAGGGCAGGGTGAAGAGAAAGAACACTGAACAATGATTTCTTAAGACAGTGTAACTGTTCTCCTTGACAGTAAGCACTTACTGAAAGCCATAAAGCTGTATAACACCAAGAAGGAGTGCTATTGTAAGCTATGAACTTTAATAAATGATGCATCAATATCAGCTGATCAATTATAATAAATTGATGTATTATATTAATGCACCACATTAATGTAAGGTGTTAATAACAAGGGAAATTGTGTGGCAGAGAGAGGGCATTTAGAGAAACTCTCTGTATTTTCTGCTTATTTTTTTCTGTAAACCTAAAACTACTCTAAACTGAAGTCTACCAATAAGAAAGTAAAATAAAGAAAAACCACAAACACTGACTAATTTATAAATCATTGAACGGCTAAAGTTTAAAACTGTAAAACACTAAGTAATAGCAAAGATGTGCCAAAACTGAACTTGTACATTGCTGTGGAAATAATAGGTGCTGTGACTATTGAACAAAACTCTTTGATAGTTTCTCAGAAAGTTAAATATGCATTTACCATGATAATCAAGTGCTATCACTTAGGTATTTATCCAAAATAAATGAAATACACATTAATTAAACAAATGTATATACAGACACTTGTGTGCCTATAGCCTCACAATGCCAAGAGGAGGAAGGGTCAATGACAGCATTTAAAGCATTGATTATCTATAGATTTGCATTGATCTGTAGGATAACCCTGACCACCTTGAAGGGTGCAGAACACAGCAAGTGCTTAATGAGAAAAAAAAACAACAACAACAATCTAGTAGTGGTAGTTTCCAAGAACTCTGACTGAGAATAAGATTAACTTTCAGGAAGAAATACGAAGCTTAAAACGTACTTTGCAGTGTTTCAATTAGAGATTTAAAAAAAAAAAAAAAAAAAAAGATAAGACAGTCCAGAGTATGAGATTCCACAGTCATCAAAGACAAGAATGTAGGAGTTATTTGGTAAAGTCAGGGGAAAATGAGTACAGGTTTAGCAGCTTGATAATACATTGTCAAAAGAATGAAATCTCTATACATGAGAGGTAAGCTAAGCAAAAAGGAGCCTGGATCTTCTTGCAGAGGACTTTTGATACCAGGTGGAGGAATTTCTATTATCATAAGGAGCCTCTAAAAATTTTTGACCTTGGGAATGACTTTGTTAAGAAAATAAATACTTCATAATGGTAAGCATACAGTAATGAATTAGAGAACTGGTCATTAAACAAATCTGTAAGAAGCAATAGGAAACAAAATAATTAAGGCCAATCAGAGATGTTTTATATAACATTTAACATATCGTGCAATTTCTGAAGAGTAAATAAAGTTTAAGTTTGAAGAAATAGTGTCAGGCTCTGGAAACTCCTGACAGAGATTAGCAGTATTGGACCCTGACTAATTAAAGCATTTTAGGACAATTTTAAGGTAACAAAATATAAAATGCCTCATTAATGATATTGTCCACAATTATGTTCAACTTTAATTCTGAGAGCCATCATAATGTTTTGAAAACACTGTAACTCTATTATAAAGGAACCCTCTAACTTCCTTAGTCAATTGAAAGCTTGTCGCTTGGATAAACTCACTTGATCACTCCTGGCCTACAGACAGACTTTGAACTGAGATATTGCCTTAAAGAACTTTCCAGTTTCTAGATCTCTGAATGTAGTTCAGCATTTACACTTCTTATATCCTATTAAAGATATAAATTGAATCTGCTCAATTTTTCCATGAAAAGTCAACCTAGAAATGGAAAGTAAATTAGAATATAGCATATTCACATGACAAGTTTAAAAGAAAACAGTAGTTGATATTTTTATACAAACAATTTTTAAAACAATATTATAAATGTGTAGGTTCAGAAGCACAAAGATATTTTAAAATATTTTTCTTACTATGGATTATTCTCTCCAGGATGTTTGCACTGAAGTTCTGTATAATGGAAACACTGTAATCCTTACGGCATTCTAAGTAGCAAGTAGTTCAGTATTAAGTTAATCAACTTAAAAATTTTAATTTCCTGACCTGTTCTGCTGTAAAATATTGTGAAATATTTAAAAAGCAACATGTTGCTTTTCAAAACAATTGTAGAGTTTTTGTGACATGGAAAAACTGACTTGTTTCCTTTTTCAAAAATTAATTATCTATCAATTACTTTAAACAACTTTCTGAAATTACATTCCCTGTGGTAGCTCCTTAGAATATAGGTATATACACAGACACACTTGGTAATATAAGTCTTGAATAAATTGAATGTAATATGTATTATTTAAAAAAATAGATAGCTTTTTAAAAAAGTCATAATTAATATTCAGGAGAAAATATTTCATAAGATGTTTTGGGTTACTTATGTTTGACTTAGCTGTATATTAAGTTTAGCTGTTAATTAAAGGTAAATGATTTCCTCCATATCATGGGGCTATCATTCATTTAATGTTGCCTAAAACATTTCTGTGTGATTTTATTTTTCAGAAGAGAGACAAAATAGACTACAGTGAAGTGCTGAATATTAAGGGTATAGCTCAAAGTAAGGACCAAGGAGATTTGTGTATCTTCCTTTTCAGTTCTGCTTAGAGTAATAATTTATTTACTTTCAGAGTCTTGGGGGACTTCTGCAGGCTGAGACTCATCAGCACATGTTGCTACAAAGGTGAATTTCCCACTAGAAAATTTAAAACACAATTCAACAAATACAGAATTTTAAAGCTCAGACAAAGTGTTTTCCAAGAACTCAGTATATTAAGCCAACTAGTTTTAATGGTATCACAAAGGAAGTGATAGATCTGAAGCATGCACAAATATCTAAGTACCGGATAGCATTTATCTATTATGTTTTGCCCTGTCAGAAATTTGAGGAAAGTTCTTGAAACGTTACAGCCAGAATATAATAAAGAGAAGTGTTCAGAAGACTTTTTAATCAATATACTCTCCTTAATTACATGAAATACATACGCCAAAATGCTTTCTGAAATCCACAGTTTTAAATATTTTATTAAGTGCCAGTGACAATCTAATATACTTTCTAAATTCAGATTTGCAACATTTTTTCATAAATTTGGGAGTTGGAAGGCTTTTTAAATTTAGTTGGATATTGGGTATATTTATCTTCAATATATGGCAAATGAACTTTTATGAAATGAACCCTAAAATTTATTCCACATTATTTAATCATAGTGCTGTGTGTGTGTGTATTTGTATAGAGAAAGAGAAAACCCAGATTTGTCATTAGTTAACTTTATGGAAAGTGTATCATTGTTTTCCCCAATATTAAAAATACAATAGAATTATTATGAATAAACATTGTTAAGCATTTTTAATTATTCCAATAAACCATGAAAAGCTAAAATATCTTGTTGGCAAGTAAACAAAACATTAAAACAAGTAGTATGTGTTACCATTTTTTTACTAAATTGAATGATTTGGTAAGTTTACAAGTTTTTAATTTTATCATAGACATTTTCCCTGTACCTACCATCAGGAAGAATTGTGAAATACTTTGAAATAGACATAGTGATAAATGAGTGTTCTAACTTCCTTACATTTCCGGGTTACTTGATTCAATAGAAGCCTTACAATACAGATAATGCCAATTATTCTTTCCATAGAAATACAAATGATTATGTCAGCTGGTGATACAATTGGCAATTGTCTTGTGGATATGAACACCAGTTTTTTTGTCATTTGTGGATTCACTTCAGTGTTCATGATTGCCTGTATGTATGGGTAAGCACGTTTGAACTATTTGAAATAGTTGTAACATCTCACTGGCTCTCTCATAAACTAATAAGTAAAATAATATCTCTGACAGTGCATTTTATGTGTATGAGAGTTGTATTTTATACTTTTAAAATATATTTTTAGCATTACAAGAAACTCACTTACCAATAGAAACTAAGAGATCCCGAGTCCTGATTCTTTCCTAATGTACTACAGGAGAAATGTTCTTTTACTCATGAATTGGTAATTTTCAGAAATTAATAGTCTTGAATAGTTCTTCCTCTTATGTAGATATTTGACAGAGGTGGAATGCATTTCTACTTTTGATCTCCATTGCTTATCAGACATTAATGTGAATGAGTCATCTCGGGATCTTGTTAAGAAGCAGATTCTAACTCAGAATCTGCACTTCTGAAATGTTTCCACACAATACTACTGCTTCTGCCACTGATGAATCATACTTCAGCAAGAAACAGACTATCCCTCTCTTGCTCCCTGGATATTTCTCTAGTCCTTCCACAATGTGTGAGAGTCCCAAGGGCCATGGTGGTGTGTTTCTGATATAATACTTTCAAAACTTACAAGGTTATACCTTTCCTTCAATTGTCATAACTTTATTTTAAATAAAATTTAAATAGTATAATTATAATCATATTTCAAAGAAGTGTGTTTTAAATGGGCATTAGTTGACTCTTTGAGATTTACTTATCAATCAGAGCTCTAATTTTATGGAAAGTGAAGTTATTATTTTAAAACAACAAATTTAGTGAACTTTTGGAATAATGCCCATTTATAAATTTAGAGTTGTCTGTAATTTGTAAATCCAAATAAACAATAAACATAGAAATGTATAATACTACAATGAAACCTACATTGGAACAGGTAAAATGCTCTGATAAAGGTTAAATATACTTGGAAATAAACTACAAATGTACTTCCAACGAACTATCATATACAGTGAAATAATTATGGCAAATAACAAAAACAAAAGATGAATTATAAAATAAACCACTAACAAAGCTGGAGTGTATAAAATAAAATTGATATCACTATACAAATATATCACATTTCAATGCGTATTTTATATAGATATGTAGATAGACTTAAATAGATATTTTTATATAGATATGTAGATAGACTTAAATAGATATAGATATAGATATTGCATACTTGACATTGTAGAAATATTGGCAATCTAGACATCTAGAAATTGTGGATAAAATTAAAAAGATACACCTCAGAAATCTTAGAAGTACACTAGAAGAAAAAAATTTCACAGACAATATTAATGTAAAACTGTGCTCTGACCTATATATATATAAAGTATTATGTGACTATGTATATAGAAATTAGATACTCTGTTTCTAGATGTCAGAGATGGTCTCACAGTGAAAGCAGGACATGCATAAGATGATGAAAAATATGTGGTTTCCTTAACTGAAGATGGGAAAATATTTGCAAAAACACAGAGGCTGGAAAAAAACTTTGTCATGTTTAGGAATTAAGGAGTAAGCCAGTGAGCCCACAAGGCCAGGCACCTGGGATGGGCTATAGTGTAGGCAGAGTCTGGGGACATGCACTGAACCCTAATCAGGAAAAAGATACGCCAAGATAGAGAGTTTAGACTTGAAACTTCATCAGGGCTGTCCAATAGAACTTCTGAAGTAATAAAAGTTTCTGTGTCTGCACTTTGCCAAATGGATAATCCAGTTATCAGTTACGTGGTTATTGCATACTTGACATGTAACTAGATTAGCAAAGAAAAAAAATTTAATTTTATTTATTTAATTTTACAAGGCCCCATGTAACTAACAGCTACTGTTTTGGACAGATCCGCTCTAGACCAATCATCTTACACTGGAAAATGTACTCAAGAGGTACAGAACTTCTTTCCAAAGGGATATACATGCAAGTGAACCAATGCCATATATTTTTTTCTTAAGACTTCTGGTTTTCCTGTTTCATTTCATAAAAGAAGGAAACTCTTTGCACTCATCCAGATATTACTATTGTAATATTCCCTGGGGAATACATATTTGCAACATGTCTGTTGATGCTAGAATGAGTCTCATAGCTAATCAACACATATTTTTAGAAAATAATGCAATTTCTGTAAAATTGTTTCCAACAATTTAAAAAACATCTGGTAGAAATGTACTTGATAGACAATGAAAATATACTTGTAACAGCTTTTTGATATGTTTCACCTGACGAAAAGTCACCAAGATGTGAAATCCAATGGATTTTAGTATATTTAGAGAGTTGTGGCAATAATCAGCACAATTTTTGAAACTTTTATCACTCTAAAAATAAGTCCCATGCCAGCAATGACTCCCTATTTCATCCAGCACATCCAGCCCCAGGAAAACACCAGGACACTCTCTGTCTCTGTGAATGTTCTTTTTACTGGATTTCATATCAATGAAATTATATAATACCTGATCTTTTATCATTGTCACTTAATCTAATGTTTCCAGCGTTCATCCATGTTGTATCAATTATCAATAATTCATTCCTTTTTATTTGTAAGAATATTATGTATTTTATTTATTCATTTATCTTTCCATGGGCATTTGGCTTGTTTCTAATTTTTGGCTATTATATATAATGCTGCTGTGAATATTTGTAAACAAATTTTTGTGTGGACAAATGTTCCTGTTTTCTTAGAAAGATGCCTGGGGTGGAATTACTAGGTCATAATGTAATGAACTCTAAGTTTAATTTTTTGAGAAGCTGTTAGACTAACAGAAAATAAGGTGATTCTTTAGTGTGTTCATTTTCAACAATATTGAGATATAATCTTATTGACTGACAGGGCATTAAGATAGATTTGATGGCATAGCATGGTGTGATTTTTGGCATATGAGCTCAAATAAGTAATGTTGCTGGGCAAAAAGTATATAAACATACTTATCAGCAATCAAGAGAAATAATATTTTCACAAACGATTAATGCAATTAGTTATTAATTAAAAAAACTTTATAGTAGAATGACTTATAATCCTTTGGGTATATATCCAATAATGGGATTGCTGGGTCAAATGGTATTTCTATTTCTAGATCCTTGAGGAATCGCCACACTGTCTTCCACAATGGTCAAAATAATTTACACTTCCACCAACAGTGTAAAAGCATTCCTATTTCCCCACATCCTCTCCAGCATCTGTTGTCTCCAGATTTTTTAAGGCACACCATTCTAACTGGCGTGAGACACTTGCACATGTTTGTTCACTGCGGCACTGTTTACAATAGCAAACACTTGGAAGCAACCCAAATGCCCATCAGTGATACACTGGATAAAGAAAATGTGTCACATATACACCATGGAATACTATGCAGCCACAAAAAAGGATGAGTTCATGTCCTTTGCAGGGACATGGATAAAGCTGGAAACCACCATTCTCAGCAAACTGACGCAAGAACAGAAAACCAAACACAACATGTTTGCACTCATAAGTGGGTGTTTAACAATGAGAACACATGGACACAGGGAGGGCAACATCACACACTTGGGCCTGCTGGGGGGTGTGGGGGGCTATGGGAGGGATAGCTGGGGGGATTGGAGAGGGATAACATTAGGAGAAATACTTAATGTAGGTGACGGGGGGATGGATGCAACAAACCACCATGGCATGTGTATACCTATGTAATAATCCTGCACAATCTGCATACGTACCCCAGAACTTAAAATATATATTAAAAAGCTTAAAACAAATATTTCAATTTGCCAAAAGTAAAAAGCATATGAATAGAAAATTTGCAGAAGCAGCCCAAATGGAAATACACTTAAGAAAAAAAAATCTTCAAAATAGAAAGCATCCATTAAGAACTATGCAAAACCATATTGTAACATGAAGCCAAAAACATGAGATTGTCCCAGAAATCTGAAGCAGTTACTTTTACTGTTTCTATACTTTACATTGTAATATGATTATTTCTGTAACAGCATTTTTTTTAAATTCTTTAACCAGGATCTAACTTAAGTCTATTGTGCAATTAAGACCAGATGTGGAGTGTCATGTTTGAATTTATATGGAGCCTAGGTTTACAAAGTCCTGCAGAAAATCTGGCCTAACATTGGGTGTAGAGGACCCTACCCTTATAGGTGGTAAAGAAGGTCGCTTGTACACAGTTAGAAAATTAAGAAAATTATGGAGGCTGCAAGGTGTAATTCACCCACATTTTCTACTACTGCACTTGAAATCTGGTGAAGGTTTCCTGGAGGGTTTCTTATCAGCATGATAAAAGAGGTAATAATAGAGGCTTTTAAAGTCCCATATAGGATTCCTTATTAAAACTTCTAGACATAAATTTACCCTGTGGCCTTAGAATAAATAGCTTCTGGCTCTATCTTTGTAAAACAAACTCAAGAGCTATATGGATACTAAATGTACTACATTAATGAAATAATATATAAAAATGAATCTGGCCTTCTTTGTATAAAAATAATTGTTCCAAATAATTTATTGTGTCAAGGGGAAGGGCATTGCTTTAAAAATTTGTACAACCTTTGATAAAGTAAAAAAGAGATTACTGGATGTTCTTTCAGTGTTCTTCTGGTAATGTAGAATATGGTCTTGATATTATCAGATTGTATAAAAATATAGGCACTCTGTGTTCATTTGTTTAAATAAGCAATAAAATTGATCAGTCAACAGCTATGCTGACAAGGGAATTTTAAATCTCTGCTATATTTTTAAATTTCTAATTCCAGTTGTTCATTGCTGGCAAATAAAAAAATAAATTTTGTATACTGACTTTTGAATCTTAAACCTTGTTATATTTTCTTATTACTTTCAATGGTTTCCCTGAAGATACAGTTTTCTACATAGACCATCATGCCATTTGCCAGTAAAGACAATTTATTCATTTCCAATAAGTATTATTTTTAAATTTCTTCATTCTGTTATTGATTTCCTGTTTACTTTCTGATCTGACAGAATACTTTGCATGATTTCAGTTCTAAAGTGTTGATATGTGTTTTATGGCTTAGAATATGGCTTATCTTCATGAATATCTCATGTGAGCTTGAAGAATTTGTATATTTGGCCCTCATTGAATGAAGTATTCAATAAATCCTATTTAGATCAAATTTATGGCTAATGTTCATGTTAACTCTATCTTTAGTGAGTGCCTTCCTGCTGCATTCGTCAATTACTGATAGGTGTTGTAGTCTTCTATATACTGTGACAAAATTTTTAACACATTCTTGTGCCTTTATAACTTTCCTTATCAAAGGTGTATCTTCCTTCTGTTTATACAGAAACACAGAATTGTTTCTCTATATACAGTAGTTTTTGACTTGTAGTAACTTTAATTTCTAGTGACAACCCTAGAAAGAATTTTGACTTGTTTTGTGTCCATATTTGTAATGAAAAATCATTTTGTAAGTTTTTATTTTTGATTAGAGTAAGGGGTACATTCTTATTCTATAATTTTCTGTTTACAGTAGAAAAACAAAAACCCTAATCTTTTCTAGAAACTATGTATTTCCTTTAACTCCTATTTTGATTATGACACATTTAACATAAGTGACTCTATTTTTGTTTGGTCTGACGCTTTGGGGCCTAGTGTATGAGCTCAGTCCAAAACAATGGCCCCCTAATTTTGTTTAAAAACTCCCCTGTTTTGGTCACGTTCTCACTTAGGTGAGAGTATGACCAAACTTAGGGTCTTGGCATCACTCTCAGTTACCATCATTTTGGGTTTCTGGTTTCAGCATATTATTCAAAGGTTATGGTTCCCTCGTGGTCACACATTTATTTCAGTTCTTGTCATTCCAGTTGAAGAGAGAACATCTGACATTCTAAAGATGGCTGAATACAAACATTTCAAACTTTCAAGAGAACACAGTGCACAAGGGAGACTACTACTATAACTATCCGGAAGATAATATCAAGAGTTTGGAGTATGCTCCTGTGCTAGGATTTCCATAAAACAAACAACTAAAATCAAATAGATCCAAGAATTAGCTAGATAAAGAGTTTACTCGCTTTAACTAAGCAGTCTCTTCATCAGTCCCCTACAATGAAATCTTTATAATACCCAGTATGATGTGTTTTTCCATGGGCAATGTGAAGTGCCAGCAGCTGCACAAATACTTATCTGTCTAGCCACTGAGTAATCAAGAGCAATTATATTATTCAGCATAACTTACACAAGAGATTTTGAAGTCTGTTGTGTAACCATAGACTTTAGAATCTGCTATACAGCCTGTTAAGAGAGATAAATTTCGAATCATTACCTTATTTACTCCAAACTATGGAAAAAAGGTTCTAACACTGATGCCCTTGTAGAAGAATGAAGATCTCCTGACAATGTTGTCTTTAACTCTTGGTGTAGGTTAAGAAGAATGGACCAATGTTCTGTTTCTGACTATGAGGCAACATATGTACCATTACAATTTCTCGCCTACATTGGACCTTCATCAATTAAGGCATGAGTTTATCCATGTATAAGGTTGGCTGCAAAATCCTTCACAATATAAGTATACCCCAGGAGTGCACAAAACAGACCTCCTTTTCACTTGTATATTTCATAGAGGTATAAGCATTGAAAAAAAAATTGAAAGATAAGAGTCTCATTGTAGTAGAGAAGTCTTGACCTGTGATTTTGAGAAAGAGCTGTCCACATCAAGAAGGCTGTCTTCTTCTGGGGAGAAATTTCCCTGGTTAGCTTTACCGTAATGGTTTTAATAGGTGTACAGTTTGAAGAGCGTGGAAGGAAGCTTCTGAGTTGTGAGATTATGAACATAAGGTTCAAGGTCCTGAAGTTTTACTAAATTGTGGATGGCAAGAGAAATCTTTCTCTGTTCTCAGAAGATCCACTTGGGATCTTCTTGGGATCTAGACTGTGAAGGAGTTGATTGCCCTCAGTCAGTGAACGATGGAAAGCTTGCTTTACTTGCTGATAATACACTGTGACATAATGAGTTACTATTATAACATCAGCACACTAGCATGGAAAAGCTTTTCTACAACCAGAAAACTTGAATTATAAATGACAACTTCATGGAATCCCTCTAGAAATGTTTAAATGGCCCATCAAGTAGCAGAATATACCTGAAGTTATCATTGTCTTTCAGGATATGTATTTGGCTAGGATAGCTTTCTTTCCACCTTTAAGATGTGATACTAACTAAGCCAAAAGGTTAGCAGTTTTAACTTTTGTTATCAGTTCATTGCTTAAGATTTTTATTTGTCTTTCATATTCATCTCTCTACCCTGTCCACAGGAGGCCTGAGGAGGGACCAGGCCAGGCTGGTTTGCAAACAGAAGCACCAGAATCTCCAAACACATGCCCCTTGGAACAGGCTCATAATCTGATGCCATCTGCAAGCTGCAGCTCAAGCCACGACTCCATGCTTTGGGCTTCCTTGTACTGGCTCAGTGGCTTCCTCACCTGTGCATGTACATTTTTGTGCATGCATGCATGTGGGATGGGACATGTTTGAGTGAATGCCTCTTCAGGTGCACCTAGCACAGTCTCTGGGCTCTACTGATAAGATATCTCACACATACTATGTACAGTTATCCGTCAAATGCTACAAATGTTGCAATGAATAAAACACATTTTAAAGCATTAAAAAATATATTCAATTAAAAAATAAAATATGTTTTGAAATTTCTGCATATCAATCCCTAGATGTGACTAATTTGGGAGTCTTCATTTTCAAACGTAGTTCTTCAGTGCAGTGCTGTTCACTTGAAATGCTCTATTGTGACTTTATATTTTAGTAAGATTTCACCATTTCTATAACACTTGCTGCTTCCAGGGCCAACTACTGATGCATGTATAAGCCAGAAGGAATTCAGGTCTTCAGAAATTAAGCATCCCATTTTCACTTTAAATACTGGCTTTGTGTCTTAGGTCTTTTAATCAACTTAGACAATGATGATTTTTCCTTACCTAAGTGATATAGCTGTGTCCCCACCCAAATCTCAACTTGAATTGTAGCTCCCAGAATTCCCATGTGTTATGGGAGGGATGGGGTGGGGAGTAATTGAATCATGGGCTCTAGTATTTCCTCTGCTTTTCTCAAGGTAGTGCATACATCTCACAAGATCTGATGGGTTTATCAGGGGTTCCCACTTTGGCTTCTTCCTCATTTTTCTCTTACTGCCACCATGTAAGAAGTGTTTTTCACCACCTGTCATGATTCTGAGGCCTTCCCACCTATGTGGAGCTGTAGGTTCAATTAAACCTCTTTTTATTCCCAATCTCCAGTATGTCTTTATCAGCAGCATGAAAATGAACTAATACACTAACATGCAAGAAAAATAAACAAATGGATAGAACACAAAAATCCCTGCAAATTTCCAAAAGACAGCACTTACCACAATCCTCAGTTGCTCTGAGAGAATGATGAACACAATGGCCCTGATGGGTACCTCACTTGGTCACCTGGCATTCCTGAGGGTTGCAGAAAGCTCTACTTTGTATCCCTCTTCTGACACCATCTGCTCAAAAAAAGAAAAAAGAAAAAAAAACTATGGCTAAATTAAATTAAAAAGAGCTCAATTGAGCAAACAAATATTTCAGAATTGGGCAGCCTTCCAAGCCAGAGTAAGATCAGAGACTACAGTGCAAACACATGATGGAAGAATATTTACAGAGAGAAAACGGAAAGTGAAGTACAGAAAATAGAAGTGAGGTATAGAAACAGCTGGATTGGTTACAGCTCAGCGTTTGCCTTATTTGAATGTAGTTTGAACAGTTGGCCACCTTTGATTGGTTGAATCTCAGTGATTAGCCCAAGATAGGCTATAGTCTTCTTACAACTCCATTTACGTTGTAGATCATGAGGTCAAGAGAAACCCTTAGACCAAACTCGAAATCTGTAAGAAGGCAGCTTTAGACTAAACTCGATTTAATAAGTGATGTGTCTATTACTCCTTTCAGTTCTATCAGGTTTTTATTTTTCTCACATATTTTGCTGCTCTGTTGTTAGTTGTATATACATTAAGAATTATTACATCTTGTTGGAGAATTGACTCATTTTATCATTATATAATATACATTTTTAGTACTGATAATCTTGCCCATTCTGAAATCTGCCTTTGGATTAATTTCGCTCCTCCGGCTTCAATTGGTATTATTAAGGTACGCTTTTCTCCAACCGTTTACTTTTAACCTCTTTAATTCTTCACATTTAAGTGGACTTTGTATAGTCAACATATAGTTTCCTAGTTATTTAATCAACTGTGACAATCTCTGTCTTCAAACAATTGTATTTATACAATTCACATTTAAAATAAATTTTAAATATTTAAATAAATACCATTTCTAACAGTTTCAGATTTATTGTGTTTCTTACCGTTTTTTCTCTTTTACCCTTTCTTCTCTTCTCTGCCTTCTTTGTACTTAATCAACCATTTTGTATGCTAAATTATGCTATCTCCTCCCTGAGATTGCATTTTTTTTCATTACCTCTTAGTAGATATCCTAGAGTTCGCAATATATATTTTTCCTTTCAACTGACACTATACTCCTCCAAATACTGCTGTGTATTTTTTATGCAAGTACCTTATAGAATACTTCTAATTTTTCCTCTTATTCCTGTAATATTGCTGTCATTCATTTCACATGTCTGTTTGAAATAATCATTTAATACAGTTCTTTATTGCTTTAAACAAATAATTATGTTTTAGATCAATTGCAAATATGAAAATATTTAAATATTTTCTTTATTTCTACTCTGATGCTTTTCTTCTCTTTATTGGATCTAAGCTTCAGGCCTATATAGTTTTCACAGTGTCTGCAGAACTTATTTTAACTCTGTAGATGAGATCTACTAGCAATAAATTCTCTTCGCCATCTAGTTTGGGATTTTCTCTTAACCCATCTTCAAATTCACTGATTCTTTTCTTAGCATGCCAAGTCTGCTAATGAGCACATATATCTAAAACATTCTTTGTTTCTGCTACTGTGGGTTTCTTTTTTTTTTCATTTCTAGCATTTTCGTTTATTCTTTCTTAAGATTATATCTATGCTTATATTAACTATCTGTTATCACGTTATCCACTTTCCTCCAGTATAGTCCTTAACATAGTAATCATAATTTTTTAAATACCCTGTGTTATATCTGAATTGTGTTATAACTGAATCTGGTTCTCATGATATCTCTGTATCTTCAGCTTATGTTTTATTTTTGTTCTCGTTTTTGATATGCCTTGCACATGCTATATTACCCACACATATGTGTAATAGGGACTGAAATAAATAGATTTTGAATGTCAGGATTTATGTTAATCTGCCTGCGAGTTGTTCTGTGCTTAATCTTTGTTGTGTATTCTAAAATCATCCAAATAAATATGTCTTTCATTGTGCCTGTGTCTTGAGTTTGTGACTTTCACAAGTATTTGTTCAAAGGTATTGCATTTATTTTCTCCCAACCTCCTATTTGTTTCACAGCTGATGATTTCTTGATTTATTTTCTTGAAGAAAGACTCACCTCTATACACTATGATTTTATTCCTCTGGGAAGGAATCCTCTTCCCAAATTGGGATTAAGTGTCAAAATTAAGCTTTGGCAGAGTCTTCTTTTACAGAGAGTGGGATTTCTCTATGGAAAAGGTTCCTCATGTTTATTTCAATGGATATTTTTCCTGACAATCATAATGACTACTTTAGATAGCCCTAAAAAGTTTTGTAGATGCATTTTATGTTCTTAAAAAGCCCAAGAAAATCCCCATTGTTCAGTCTTCAGCTTCACACAAAAATTAACAATTTAGTATAAGTTCTCACACCTGCCTCATATAAGACTTGGAGCTCCTCAAAATCAAAGATTTTCTTGTTTTTCTTTTTCATTGTCACACAACTAGTATCTATCATAATGCTTGGTATAGAACTCATGCTTTATAAATACTTTTTCTGAGACATACTAATAAATAAGCATTCTATTTATTTCACGATGTAGTAATTTGGCAAGTAAATACCTATATGTGGCCACATAGTACGCCAGAATTCAATAAGAAGAAAACAAAAAGAAAGATTTAAGTATTAAAAGCATATGTTTTAAGTACTGAAAGTGTTCATTCCAAATCTTATTGAAGTGAAAGTCAACATTTATTTATATAAAAATATGTCTGCCTATTAAGTCTATCAAATATTACAGAATAGTAGATAAAATTCCAGGGAATCTCAATATTATTAAAAATGTGAATCATGTTGAATTTCATTACTGGAATTGTGGCAGTTTACTATTATTTATTAAGCACTTCAACCTCTGACATTTTGATTCATAAATATTTTAATGTTTTTTATAAGATTAAATTGGTTCCTAAATTTAATTGCAAAATTAAACAGCTCATTTATTAAAATTGTACATTATAACACTGTAGTAGGACATGTTACACTATTAAAAGTGTAACAGACCTGGATAAATAACAAATAATCTTAATACATGAGACCAATAATTGAAGATTATATGTGAATATAGAGTGTTTAAATCACTCAATATTATATAGGCATTGCTAAAATAACCTTTGGCTTATAGATTTGCTAACCAGACTATAAAACAAAGTGCTAGAGTGCCATCTCCTGGAAAGTATGATGATCTGGAATAGGAGGTGTGATTGAATATGAATTATTTATTTAATAAGTACTTCATATTCATCAAAACAATGAGGAAGATTAAAGGGAAGGATAAGCCTACAGATATCTCTTCTCGGGGTAATAATTGTGTTTTAATATAGAGTAATATAAGATTAAATATTTCACTTTTATATGTAACATTATTATTTCTTTACCTTTCGGAAGGTTACATCAACATACACCATTACTTTGATGTTAATATTCAGGACATTTGCTGAGCTTACAAAGCATATAAGGCAAATCATTTCAGGTCATGAAATTAACTTTCTGTTTAAAATCAGTTAGGACTCTCACTTTATAGAGACCCCTCACTCATTTTTCTAATCTTATGACCATTATCAAAAATTGTTAAAATATATGGCTATAAAAGATATTCAAGTCATTTAGTGAAAGGTTGTATGCTTTTTGAGAATACATTTCTGTACCTCATATCAATCCCATTCTTAAACTCTCTCTTCTTTATTTTTTGCATGTATAACAAAAAGCCTTCAATGGTTTACATCTATTTTTATATATTTCCTATTAGAAAAGTTATTATCGCTCTATAAAGTCCCTTATGCTCAATATTTAACCAATTTTATCTTAAATTTCTATCAGTGGAGTTAATATTTATGAATATATTTTATTTTTTCTTTTCATGTTTAAATAATTTTTGCTATTTTGTGTTGAATTTCTAAATATTTTAAATTATTTTCAAAAATGTTTTATTGCACTATTAACAAATATGTAACAAAATTTTGTCACACAAATTACTTTCAGGTTTCAGGTTCACTTTTGTTTTAATGGCCAGTATATTAGTCACATTATTCTAATGGTATTTTTGTAATATTGCATGGGAAATATTATTTTAAAAGTGGTACATTAAACTTACAAAAAATCATATTAATGATAATATTTATTGATTCACTATGAGTTACTAGTTGACACTCTACAAAGCTACAAATAAATATACTGTAACAATACAATGAAATACAATATACAATGTAAGTTATCCCTGTTTTCCACATAAATCATCCACCAAACAACTATAAATGTCAAACTACACTGTTATTAGTTATTTGCTATATACCAGTTTGTGTTGAGAAACCATGAAAATGATTCCTATGTAAGAATAAGTGGATTAATATTTTTAAGTTTTAAATCTTTCTTTGAAACTTTATTAAATGTATTGTAGAATTATGTACAACATACTGCATCCATTTAAAGTAGGCAATTCAATGAGTTTAAATGGCTGTGTACACCATTGTAACCATCAGCAAATTGGTAATAGAGAACAGCTCTCCAACCATTGGCTTTAGGCAACAATTATTGGCAATTTTATCATCATAATTCTCTGCATTTTTATATAAATGTAATCTTGCAGTATGTAATTCTTTTTTTCTAGGTTCTTTTACTCAACATATTAATTCTGACACTCCCCTATGTGCTTGTGTTTACCAGCAAACTTTGCTATTTTTAATGTTTATTTATTGTACCTAATTTATTTACCATTAACACAATTTTACACTAATTTTTGACTTGGGTGATATTGTTATAGCTACGGTAAATAGTAGTGTATATGTGGAAATGTAAGTTTTCACTTTTTCTTGGATAAATATCCAGGGGTACAATGGATGTATCATAAAGTAAGTTTATGTTTAATGTAACTGCAAAGCCTCTCTTGGATATATCAGCAAAAAGACTCTTCTTTTTCCCCATGAACTCTCACGGCCTGCCTTATATATCTACTTTCTGGAAATAATCATATTGTCTTGTGTATTAGTTATGTGCACACATGCTTTCTTTACATAAACTCTACTATTAAAAACCACATGAAGACAGAGACTTTTTATCATTTTTTCTATTTTTCAAATACAATACGCCCTCCATCAAAGAAGATGTTTTTAACAAGTATTGTGTTTCAAAAATAAAAAATCTTAATTTTAATACAGAAATCTTTTCATATATTTCACCTTGGTTCCACTCCCCTTGACATGGGGTACTTACCAGTGTACTTTCTACTATATTCAATACCTATTAGTATTGTTTTAAAAGATAATTTCTGGTGGCTACGTTCTTATTTCTTGCCTTTGTCTCTTGTTGGTCAGCATGCAGTCTTGACCTTCAAAGAAGGCAGTAAGAATAACCAATGTTGAAGTCCCACTGATGGGACTTTTAAGGACATGTGAATGGTAGAGTGCAGTCAAGTTGTTTCTCCCATGAAGAGAAATGAGATTATGGTGTGTGATCAATTCACAGGAATAATAAAAGCCTATACAGACACAGGTGTTGCAATAAATAAACTTGATACTTGGAGAAAACATCTTAAAGACCTATTTTGAGATGACTGATATGTAGCAGATTTTGTTCTAACTGAGGAATGAACTTTAAAAATGAGTTCTTGCCTGGTGTAAACCATCAGTGGGACTTCAACATTGGTTATTCTTACTGCCTTCTTTGAAGGTCAAGATTGCATGCTGACCAACAAGAGACAAAGGCAAGAAATGAGAACTTAGCCACCAGAAATGAGATTAAATGTGATTTCATGAATATGAAAAACCTTTTAAAAAGCCAATGTGCTAATTAAAAGTACTCTTGGACATGAATAAGCCAGATATCTCAGCAATATTTATAGATACAATCACTGCATTAGACAAGCCAAATGATACATCCAATATACCAAGAACTTTTCTTTCTTCATCAGACATGATGAGTAGTAATTATGCACCACCTTAAAAAAATGTGTTTGTCATGTTCTATAGAAAGATTCTGAGTCCACAAGAGTGTTTTAAAGATTTTTTGAGATAAAAGATACTAACATAAAAATTTACTATAATTTGAAGAGTGATAGCATCTTCAAATTATACACAATCATTGCCTATATATATTTTAATCATAAAATTAATTTTAAAAATGAATTCATTTTTACTGTTTTAAATAGCTTTTTGCTTTAAATCATTTTACTGGAATGATTAAAACTCAGTTGACAATTGTTGAAAGTTTGTATCATCAAGTATATTAAATTTAGAAGTCAAACAGGTAATTACATTTGGAATATTAAATATGTACTACACGGGTGGCATTATCCAAAAGAAATGGATAACTGATTTTAAAAGATTATTTCTAAGAAAAAGATAAGAGAGAGAAAATGAACAATCTGTAAATACAACATTTCATATCACTGATTTAAATTATTAAGGTAAATACTTTTAGAAGGCTAATTTTTCTGGAGTATTTTAATTAGTTTTAGTTTTAATCTATCAGTCATTTACATCTTATTGTAAATAAGCTCTACCACAAATCACCTTTCTCTTTATGTATTGTATTTACATTTTTCTCCTATTCCATTAAAATTTACACTTTTCGAAGGAGTATGTCCTGGCTTGAGATGTATACCAACTTCTAAATAAATAAAATTATGAAGCTTTCAGATTTAACTCTTGACAAGAGGCCTGCTCCTATTGGAAAAATCACATAGATCACTATACACAATTTGTGTAAGCTTAAAGGTAAAACAAACAAAGCCTAAGAGATATCAGTTCAAAGCTTGATATGAATACTTACTAGCTATGTGATCTTCAATGAATTACTTAACTCTTTTTGTATTAATACATGATAATCATACATAATTTGGGGGCACATATAATATTTTCATACATGTATATAAAGTGTAATGATTAATTCAGGGTAATTACAATATTCATTACTTGAAACATTTACTATTTCTTTGTGTTGGTAACATTTTTAATCTTCTAGTAATTTTGAAATGTACACTAAATTATTGTTAACTATTGTCACCCTACCGTGGTATCAGTAAAGATAATTTATTATATATTATATAGTATCAAACACTAGAGCTTATTTTTTCTAATTTTATTTTTGCACCCATTAACCAGTCTCTCTTCATCCTCCCACCCCTTTACCCTTTGCAGCTTCTGGCAACCATCAGTCAACTAACCCCTTTTATGAAAGCAATGTTTTTGGCCCCCACATATGAGTATAGACATGTGACTCTTCTCTTATTTCACTTAACATAATATCCTTCAGTTTTATCCACGTTGCTGCAAACAGATTTTGAGCCACAGTTTCTGTATTTGTAAAGTGAGACCAGTAACTATATTTTGCATAGATTTTTTTTGACAATTATAGACTATTTATTTAAAAACCCTGAACCCAGTAATGGCCCAATAAATAGTACTTATTTTATAATCAGACACTTCTAACTTGTAATTAAAAATCTCCAATGTCCTTCAAAACTGCTGAATGTTTATGTCAGAAAATGTTCATGATTTATCCGTCTTACTCAATGTCTATTCAAACTTCCTCCAAGATTTATGTAATCAATTTGAGGCTTAAAGGTATAGTTAGAAACACCCCTTTGTAAATTGCTTTAATAAAAGCAACACAGCATACACTGTTTGGACAGTCTCATCAATTTGCCTCTGCAAATTAAACACAGTATGCCGAAGTACTCTTGGAAATCTTTATGAATTATCTAGATTTTCCCACATTTAAATCATATGTCTTAAATTTCTTCATTATGTCTTGTTCCCATCTAATTAAAATATAAACCATTGTTATAGTTCTATCTCTCTATTCTCATTGATTTAATTTATAATAAAGTTGACACAGTTCTCCATTCCTTCTATTTTTTGGTTTAAGCAAGAAAATATTGACTCTTAGGCATTGATGTTAGCCCATTAGGTGAGAGTATACTGGAAATCAAGGGAGTCATAATGCAAAAAATATAAACATATAAAATATATATATGCAGATTGTTGTATATTGAGACACAACTAGTAAACAATAACATTGAACTATTAAATTATTAGTAAATAAGAGCAATTTAGTGTCTTTTAATGTCTGTATACAGACATTAATGTATAAATGGATGTATTTATCCAGCACGTAAATTTTGCTATGTGCCTAACAAATATGAGATACAGAACAATAATAGATACTTGATATATATAAAGTTTAATAAAGTTATTCAACTGGTAGGAGCCCATAGCATAACAAAATGAAGAGATCTCAATAAATAATAAAATAAATAAATAAAAATAGAAAAAGTAGATCAGTGTTCTAAATCACAATGCCAAAGAAAAATTCTCACACAATGTATCAGGGAAAAATGACACGCAATAAAATCAAGTCAAAAGTCTGAAAGAAAATTATAGTACATTTTTGAGACCCTTGATTATGAATTTAAGTTAGGTTCTATGCAGTAGGCAATAAGAAAATTTCAAAAGTTTGTGCAAACAAGAAAAAAATGATCAGAACTATATTTTAAATCATTAATATTATAAAACAATTAAAGTTGATCCTGATTTGAGAGAGAAGATAGGAGTAGATATCAACACAAGGAGATAATTAGAGTTTTGTCCAAATGAGAAGCAATCAGGGATTATTCTATGGCAGAGCAGTACAAACCAGTAGAAAGAGATATATTTGAGAGATTATAAGAAGATAAAATTGAGAAGTTTTGAAAAGTAGCTGTATACTAGTTATAAACAAAAACCCTATTTTTGTAATAAAAATTATGAAAATTGGAAGTTCTACCCAGAGCAATCAGGCAAGAAAAAGAAATAAAGGGTATTCAATTAGGAAAGGAGGAAGTCAAATTGTCTCTATTTGCAGACCACATGATTGTATATTTAGAAGACCTCATTGCCTCATCCCAAAATCTTCTCAAACTGATAAGCAACCTCAGCAGAGACTCAGGATACAAAATAAATGTCCAAAAATCACAAGCATTCCTATACACCAAAAACAGACAAACAGAGATCCAAACTCCTATTCACAATTGCTACAAAGAGAATAAAATACCTAAGAATACAACTAACAAAGGATGTAAAAGACCTCTTCAAGGAGAACTACAAAACACTGCTCAAGGAAATAAGAGAGGACAAAAACAGATGGAAAAACATTCCATGCTCATGGTTAGGAAGAATCAATATCATGAAAATAGCCCTACTGCACAAACTAATTTATAGATTCAATGTTATCCCCATCAAGCTACCAATGACCTTCTCCACAGAACTGGGAAAAAAACACTTTAAACTTCATATGGAACAAAAAGAGAGCCCACATAGCCAAGACAATCCTAAGCAAAAAGAACAAAGCTGAAGGCATCATGCCGTCTGATTTCAAACTATACTACAAGGATACAGCGATCAAAACAGCATGGTACTGGTATCAAAACAGAGGCATAGACCAATGGAACAGAACAGAGGCCTCAGAAGCAACACCACACATCTACAACCATCTGATCTTTGACAAACCTGACAAAAACAAACAATGAGGAAAGGATTCCCTGTTTAATAAATGGTGTTGGGAAAACTGGCTAGCCATGTGCAGAAAGCAGAAACTGGCCCCTCCCTGACACCTTACACTAAAATTAACTCCAGATGGATTAAATATTTAAACATAAGACCCAACACCATACAAACCCTAGAAAAAAATCTAGGTTATACCATTTAGGACATAGGCATAGGCAAGGACTTCATGACTATACACCAAAAGCAATGGCAACAAAAGCCAAAATAGACAAATAGGATGTAATTAAACTTCAGAGCTTCTGCACAGTAAAAGAAACAATTATTAGAGTGAACTAGCAACCAACAGAATGGGAAAATATTTTGCAATCTACTCATCTGACAAAGGGCTAATATCCAGAATCTACAGAAAACTAAAGAGGATTTACAAGAAAAAACAAACCCATTCAAAGTAGGCAAAGGATATGAACAGACACTTTACAAAAGAAGACATATATGAGGCCAACAAACATATGAAAAACTGTTCATCATCACTGGTCATTAGAGAGATGCAAATCAGAACATGGAGCTATCATCTCAAGCCAGTTAGAATGGTGATCATTAAAAAATCTGGAGACACCAGATGCTGGAGAGGATGTGGAGAAGTAGGAACACTTTTACCCTGTTGGGAGTATAAATTAGTTCAACCATTGTTTAAAACAGTGTGGTGATTCCTCAAGCATCTAGAAATAGAAATTCCATTTGACCTGGCAATCCCATTACTGGGTATATACTCAAAGGAATATAAATTGTTCTATTATGAAGACATATATACATGTATGTTCATCAAAGCACTGTTTACAATAGCAAGGACCCAGAACCAACCCAAATACCCACCAATGATAGACTGGGTAAAGAAAATGTGGCACATATACACTATGGATTAGTATACAGACATAAAAACAATTTGTTTGTGTCCTTTGAAGGTACCTGGATGAATTCTGGAAACCATCATTCTCAGCTATCTAACACCAAGAACAGAAAATCAAACATGGAATGTTCTCACTCATAGTTGGGTGTTGAACAATGAGAACACGCAGTCACAGGGAGGGGAGCATCACAAACTGGGGTCAGTTGAGGGGCCGTAGGGGAGAGATATTGGGGGTGGGGAGGGATAACATGGGGGAAAAATGCCAGATATAGATGATGGAGTGTTGGAGGCAGCAAACCACCTTGCCATGTATGTACCTATGCAACAACCATGCATGATCCACACAGGTACTCCAGAACCTAATTTAAAAAAGGAAATAGTAAATAGCAAATAGTAAATCGTGAATTTATACCCTTAAAGGGCAAAGTGGTTGCAGATACATGTTATGGAAACTAAGCTGACTAAGTGTACTCTAGAGGAAGAAGTATATTATTCTAAAGTGATTTAAGGATTGCATTTACATTCATGAGTTAACACAATATCTCTCTGCAGAGGATTTTTTAAGATTTTATTTTAATTTAATTTTCATGGGTAGTTTTATATAATTTTGGAGCACATCAGATATTTTCATACATGATGAAAAAGTATGTATTTATCCCATTCAAGCTTTATCCTTTGTGTTACAAACAATCCAATTATACCCTTTTAGTTATTTGTAAATGTACAATTAAATTATAGTTGACTATAGTTACCATGTTGTGCCATCATATACCAGGTCTTATGCATTCTTCTAACTATTTCTTTGTACCCCTTAACCTTCCCCCCTCACCCCTGCCCCCTCCCACTACCCGTCCTATCCTCCGGTGACCATCCTTCAATTACCTAGCTCCATGAGTTCAGTTGTTTCGATATTTAGATGCACAAATAAATGAGAACACTTGATGTTTATCTTTCTATGTCTAGCTTATTTTACTTAACATAATAACCTCCAGTTCCATCCATGTTGTTGCAAATGACCAAGTTTTATTTTTCTATGACTGAATTGTATTTTATAGTCTACAAGTACCACAATTTGCTTTATCCATTCATCTGCTGATGGACACTAACGCTGCTTCCAAATCTTGGCTATTGCAAATAGTGCTGCAACAAACATGGGAGTGCAGGTATATATTCTATCTGTTGAATTCTATTATTTGGTGTATATATCCAGAAGTGGGATTGCTGGATTATATATTAGCATATTTTTAGTTTTCTGGGTAATCTCCAAACCATTCTCCATAGTGGTTGTATTAATTTACCTTTCTACCAACAGAGTATGAGAGTTCTCTTTTCCCCATATCTTTGCCAGTATCTGTTATTGCCTGTCTTTGTGGAGAAGGTATTTTATCTGTGGTGATATGATATTTCAGACAATTCTTACACACTCAAAAATGCCCAACATAGATCTAGAGTTCCCAATTTCACAAGACTCAAATTTAGCTTTTAATTTCCCTGCAATCTGTTATTTCTGCCCTTTCTAGCCCAGTTAATGGCTTCACTATAAATCTCCTTCCCACACACACAAACAAAAAACCTCCTTGTCATGAGTGATGATTATTACAGTGTTCTCTTAGACTCCCCATTTTAAATAACTCTGAAGAGTCTGAAATGTATCATACTTTCAAGGTAACTAAAGTCATGTTTCATGTAAACCTTCAAGAAAACAGGAGACATCAGATTCCTCAGTTAGAGGGAAGAAGTATGTTTCTTATATAAGCACCATGAGTTTCATTTTCATATTTTTGGCCCTTGCTTTCCCAACACAAGAGGGGCCACATGGAGTGGTCCAGTCAAAAACCACACACACAGTGAGTTTTTATCACAGCTGAGAAATTTCAAACTTAGAAAATCCTAGTTGTATTAAAGGAGCCACTAGAACACCCTCCGGATCTTTGTCTTTGAGGATGACATTATCTTTATTATGGCCAGGAATCATATCTGCCCTCTTCCCTGAAGAGAAATCATCTCTCTCTCTATTTTCCAAAGCTGCTTGTTATACAAACATCCTTGACAAAATAGTCCAGAGAGTTGATACAAAAATACTATAGAGAATCGTCTCGCAATACCCCATACCTGTCACAGCTGGCTCCCAATCTTACCACTAAACCCTTGGGACACACCATCCTGCTCTCTGTTTCCATGAGCTGGACGATTTTTAAATTCCACATGTAAGTGATTTTATATGGTTTGCCTTTCTCTGTCAGGGTTATTTCACTTCACCTAATGTCCTCCACGTTCATCCATGTTGTCACAAATGGAAGGACTTTATTTCTTGCCTGTGACTGAATAATATTCCAGTGTGTATATATCTGTTTTTACAAATGTCTATGTCTAGATATATCTCCAATCATCTGTTGGTGGACATTTAGGTTGATCAAATATCTTTGCTAATGTGAGTACCGCTGAAATAAACATGGGGTTATGTATATCTCTTTGAGATATGACTTTTATTTTCTTTGGGAATATGCCAAGAAATGAAGAAATGAGATTAATCATATGTTAATTTTTTGTTTGTTTTTTGAGGAAACTCCAAACTGTTTTCTGAAGTTGGGAGAGGTGATACATCACTGTGGTTTTGATTTGTATTTCTCTGATGACTAGTTATGTTCAGTACTTTTACATATACCTATTGGCCATTTGTATGTCTTTTTTGAAAAATGTTGATTTAATTCCTACACCCATTTTCAATTGGTTGTGTGTGTGTGTGTGTGTTGCTATTGAGTTGCATGTCTTTCTTATATATTTTGGATATTAACAACTTATCACATATTTATGAATGTTCAGCACAACATTGTGTCTTTTATTTCTCACATAGCATTGTAGTATAAACATTCTCTACCATCTCAATATTCCTAATAAATATATTTTACCAGGTGTTGAATATCTAAGTTATTTATGTTTTTTTACTCATTATATTGCAAATCCTTTGTGTATTTCCTTATGAGATTCCTACAACAGGATTACAGGATAAAAGAAGGAGAACACTTAGGATAATAATGTACATTTGCAAATTTCTTTCATATTAACCTGGAGTGTTCTAATTCAACTTTTACCAGAAGTAGATATGCAACCAACTCACCACAACTCCATCAGCATCCTTATATTTTAAAAATATTTTTAATTCAATAAGCATAAAACATCATACTATTTTTTATATTCTGTTATTCACTTTACTCTTATTACATCTGTGATTGAACTTTAATATATTTATTGATAATATATCTATTTGTATAAATTTTAAAATTGTCTTTACTGTCTCTGTATTAGTATGCAGGGTATTTTCTCCTATTGATTTATAAACTAACTACTCAATACACTAAATATATTAATATTAAATTAACATACTAAGTATTAACTTTTGAAGCACACTGCTTTGCAATTTTATGGATTTACAACTACTTCTTTTACCTCTTGTGATATAAACAAATTAATATATGTTTAGAAAATAGTTCATTAGCCACTACTAAAGAGGCATCTACTATCTATATTACTGCCTGATTACATTTCTTTTGTTCACTTAAGAGTATTTTATATAATTGCAAACATTTTTACTTGGATACACTCTTTTCTGGGAGAAAGGTATGAGTCCAGATACTTTTTTCAAGTTTCCCATATCATTTATTCAAAAAAAAAACCTCTACAACTCCATTGCAATTGTTATATGATTCTTCATTTTTTAAACTTAATTTCCTATACATAGCTTCCACAAATTAATTTTCATTATTATTATTATTATTTTAATAATATAATAATATTATTAAATTGGCCACTTTGTCACCCAGGCTGGAGAGTCATGCAGCTATCTCAGCTCACTGCAACCTCCACCTCCCAGGTTCAAAAGATTCTCCTGCTTCAGCCTCCCAAGTAGTTGAGACTACAGGTGTGTGCCACCACGTTCAGCTAATTTTTTTGTTGTTGTATTTTTAGTAGAGATGGGGTTTTGCCATGTTGGTCAGGCTGGTCTTGAACTCCTGACCTCAAATGATCTGCCCACCTCGGCCTTCCAAAGTGCTGGGATTAGAGGAGTGAGCCGCCCTGCCCAGCCACAAAATAAGTTACTAAGCACACCAGAGCCTATATCAGAACCCTTTCATTCAGTTGTATACATATTCAACAATATATTGTATTATTTTTAACTTTTTGATATCTTATGCTTTTATTAAGACAAGTTTCTACCTGTTTCAATCTTTTCCAAAATTTGTATGGCATTTTTCCCTTAATTTTTAAAATAATCACTTTGGTGACAGCTTATATTTTCTCTTGGGAAGGAATATTAACCTAAAATATCACATAATTCCCAGGTGCTATATTTTTATGCATGAAAATATAGTTCTTTCTCCAGAGACCATCTTTAAATCAATAAGCCATCTGTGCCTGATATAAGAGGTCTGTTTAAAGATGCCATAATGAATCATGTCTAAAACTGGAGCAGGGAATATGGAGTCATTTAAGAATTTCTTACTGAATATGGAGTTAATGTACACAAAGAAGCCCCTCTTGTAATAATATAATATGAGATTATAGTGGAAGTTTCTAATATAATAAAATTCTGGGAAAAAAAGACAGTATATAAAGTAACATCTTTTAATAACTTCAATGTTTAATAGTCTTCAGTGGAAGCTTTGAAGAGCTGATCTTGCTGGAGGTCTGGAAAGGCTGGAATCTTCACAAACTGAGACATATCAAGGGTTTGAGCTCCCCTCCTAAGGTTAAAGGCAGTCTAGCCTCAAGCTCCAAAGATGATAACGAGATGGAATGCCAATCACATTTTATTTTGACTTTTAGAAATATTCTGCCAAGATTAACTATAAAAATAAACACAAATGGAATTTATGATAGTTTTTAGGAGGTGCCTTGGGCCAACTTTCAAGATCAATGAATGTGTTTTTGACTCTAATGCTTAGAATGACTCCATTATATACCTTGGAGTAAATAGCTTATCTAACGTTATTCTTTTGGAAAATGCAATAAATGGAATTTTCTTCATCAAAACAAAGTGTATATTGTTAGAATAAAGTTAAAGTTATTGATTCCTCTATAAAAAGTTGTTATAAATCCTGAAATAGTACTGAATTGTGTAGGTCACAGATGACTTCTTTCTGGAAATGTCATGTATCTATTTCTCCACTGGAGCATAATATCTAGAAATAAACTTTTATGAACCAGAAGGAAATGATAGAGGCTACATGATCTAGCAAAGGAATAGAAAATTGCAGAAGTTTAGAAGCACTCAAAGGAGAACAAAAAACAGATGTCACTTTCATTTGACAAAATTTTCTAAAATGCTTAGAAGCTCAATGAAAAACGCCAAAGTTAGAGAAAAATAATTCTAGGGGTATAGAATTAAAATGAACACTTATTTATATAGAATTGCTAACACACATATATTACCACCATATGCTTTGCTACACACTCTTTTATGCATATTAGCATTAAAACCTGACACACTGATCTGCATATCACACGTGAACGCTTGGTGGGAAATGAACTTGGTATTCTTCATAGATTATTAAATCATTGGCAAGAAGATATCAATGATACATTTACAAGTCACTCACTTATAGTAGAGGAAATTACTAATATAATGACTTATAGCAAACAATTGTGTAAATCTCAAGGTTCCATTGGAAATAAAATGTATTTATTTATTTACTCACTCTTTAATAAACATGCATTTTGTACCAGTATTCTCCCAAACACTGTGATGGTTCTATAGATGAAAAGACCTATGAGAATTTGTCTTTAAAAAGACCTCACAGTCCAGGATAGACCTGTGATGAAGCTTATACAACTGAGAGCCAAGATTCTTTAATTTTCAAATGCATTGGAAATATTTATTTATTTAAAAAAGCAAACTTATCTCCAATAAATGAAAAATCATAGTACTGAAAACTGAAAACAACCACAAAAGGTTACTTTACATAGAAAAAAACTGACAGATTACATGACAGGTTGGAGACATGAAACTCGTATGGGGCCCATCAGCCTAGACTTGTATTGTTCTAACTAGTCTTTCAGGTGGTTCCTAGGGTCCAGTCAGTAGAGCATGTCCAGTTAATTCCAAACAGTATGTTTAGTCTCAGTTACGGAAACGAACCTTTCCTACATAAACTTTTTATCAACATTAAATTCTTGTTTTTACTAATATTGAAATTTTGTTGTTACTAATATTGAAAATATAGGGCTGGTGGGGTGGCTCACACTTATAATCCCATCATTTCATAAGGCAGAGGCAAAAGGATCACTTGAGCTCAGGAGTTTGAGACTGGCCTGGGAAATATAGGGAGATCCTTTCTACAAAAAATTAAAAAATTCGCCAGCCATGATTGTGCACACCTGTAGTCCCAGCTACTGGGAAAGCTGAGGTGAGGGGATCACTTGAGCCCAGGAGAGGGAGGTTGCAGTAAGCCAAGATAACATGTCATTGCACTCCAGCCTGGGCTACTGATCGAGACCCTGTCTCATTAAAAAAAAGAAAATGTTTGCTGCCATAGTATAATAAAAAATATTAAGCAAACCATCACTTAATGTAGAAAAGCATAGTAATATAGAAAAGAATACATCTTTCTGTGAATAAAAATAGTAAGAGGCCAATGTAGAGAAATTTTTCAGTCCCTTTGCCAACTTTATCTTATAAACTAGGTGGTAAAATGCTGAGTGGGAATTTTTATGCCATCACAGAATTTCTTCCAAGAACAAAAGCTTAGGGCAGGAGTCACAAGTTATCTGCATGTTCTAAAGAGAAGGACAAGAAGTTCCAGGCACTCCCACCAGCACTTACATTTTCACAACCTTAGGGTAGACCAACTGTGCTGACAAAAGAAGAAAACATCAATAAATTGGATATTTTCAAGTTTAAAAATTTCTGCCCTTCAAAAGATACCAGGCAGATTAGTGAGATGATCAATATGATACTCAATATTAACTTGATTTAATCATTTCACTTCATATACATAAATTAAAACACCACATTATATCCAATAAAGGTATACAATTATGATTTGTCAACTATGAATAATATTAATAAAAATACATGAAAAAGACAACAATAAAAAATAAAAAGGAAAGCCATAGAGAGGAGAAAATATTCTCTATATTGTTAGTAGAAAGGTAAATTGTTATAATCACTTTGGGAGCTCATTTTCTATAAATGTAGTCATAAACTTACTACATGCCCTAGCAATTCCACTTCTTCACATTTGTCGAAGATAATGAAGAGTATGTATATATAAATACTTGTAAATGAATATCCATACCAATTTTATTAATAAGAGCCCCAAACAAAACCAATTCAAGTTCAAAACGTGAATAGGTAAACTAAATATAGTCTATTGTACCAAAGTTTATAATGGAATCAACCCATAACAAACAAAACAAAAGGAATACCAATGCACAGCAGCAATGAGGAACCTCAAAATATTGTGTTGGGTAAAAGAAATCAGACAGAGTATTTTACACTTATACAGAATTCCTGAAATTTTAAAACTAATAAATAGTGAGAGAATGCAGATCAGGCCTTGCTTCCGATAGAGAGTAGGGGAGAGTGACAAAAAAAAAAATCTAAGGAAGGAGGGGGCTTTTGGGATAATGGAAACATTTGATATCTTGGAGAGGTTATATAGTTTTATATAATTTGTTAAAACTCATTGACTTGTAAAGTTTACACATTTTATTATGTGGAAATTATGCTTCAATATCTTCTAGGAGAAGAAAAATATCTTTGGAGGTAACAAACGATGAACACCTTGAAGTGAGTAAGTTTACAAAATACCTGAAATTCCATGTGACAATCTCAGTGGAGGATTTTATTATTTAACCATAACAAGCATAGATGATATTATCTTCTTGTTCTAGAATACCCTATTAACCTGACCTAGTTTTGGCTCTGAGAATGTAATTAGCTTAAGCACTAATAAAAAGGTTTTAGAGGGGTAGGCTGACATATAATTGTTAATTTCTAAATGTAGTTTAACTGCTTGTCTACATAATATTTAAATGAAGTAAAATTATAGATAATTCTATGATTTTTTGTTTGTACATGTATCTGCCGGATTGATAAACTGTTAACTAGAACGTTTTTGGAAGTTTTATCTAATATTGATATTTACTTTCTGATCTAATCACAAAAGACATTGCAATGTGAGCCTCTTTCTGTGAGCCAGTATTTCTAACCAAATAATATATACCTCAGAACTATTGGAAATGTCATATATAGAAACAAAATAGAAATAATAATAAACATTACTTGGAGGGCTTGGTATGTGTTAGGCACAATTCTAAAATTTATATACCTTCACTCACTTAATCATTATAATAACCCTGGGAGAAAAGCTTTATTATCATTTCCCCATTCAGTGAATGAGAAAATATAGGCTTATGATGTTAAATAACTTTATTCAAGGTCTTTTTAGTAATTAAGAACGAATTTAATATCATAACTTTGATTTCTTAGGTTTGAAGTATGTATTACTTAGGATAATCCTCTGAGACAAAAAATTGATAACTGTTAGTTCTGTAAAAGATTTTTAAAGATGTTTACGCAATATTTACCTTGGCTATCTAATCAAGCAGCTTACCAGATGTAAGAGAGGAATTCACAACATGTCATTTTAATGATCTGCCTCCTAAAATTTTACCCCTGGCTGCTTTTTTCCCTTAGGAAACATGCAGTTGATTAGTTCTTTCATTCAAGTCACCTGGGAAACAACATTCACCTGGGGAGCCTTCCCAGCAGGGCGAAAGAAGTCTAGCTCAATCTTTCATTTCAACATTAGCTCCAAGAAATCTGCTTTCCACAGTTTTAGTATGACCCCAACCTAGGAATGAGCAAATTGGAATAACTTATGCAAAATAAAAATGTATAAATAACGGGAGAAAATTCACAAACTTCAATGTGGCCTCTTACTCTTTGATACATTTACTATGATACAGATAGGATCAATGTAATGTTGAGAAAAGTATTTTAAAAATATTTATCGGGCCGGGCGCGGTGGCTCAAGCTTGTAATCCCAGCACTTTCGGAGGCCAAGGCGGGTGGATCACGAGGTCCACAGATCGAGACCATCCTGGTCAACATGGTGAAACCCCGTCTCTACTAAAAATGCAAAAAATTAGCTGGGCATGGTGGCGCGTGCCTGTAATCCCAGCTACTCAGGAGGCTGAGGCAGGAGAATTGCCTGAACCCAGGAGGCAGAGGTTGCGGTGAGCCGAGATTGAGCCATTGCACTCCAGCCTGGGTAACAAGAGTGAAACTCCGTCTCAAAAAAAAAAAAAAAAAAAATTATCAACCTTTACTTTGGGATTTTATTGAAAGGAAAAACATGCTATAGTTTTTAAAAAACTAAGAACGTTACACAAACATATGCTGTATATTAATTTGTTTTTTGCCCCCTGATTCGTTATTTTTCCTCATGAAATCATCACTAATTGTGTCCACATATTGGAATGCAAATTAAATAACATAGGTCAAATCAACTTAAAAGTGATATCCCCTATTCAGATTGAGCTTTGGAGCAACAACTATGTGCCAAACATAATCTAGGTAATTTTTTATGTATTTATAATCAATAGGGATTTTTTTTCTCTTTTAAGTATGATCTGTTTCCAAAAGAATACACAGTAGGCCCACTCTAAAATAATTGCTAAAGAAAGTTTTTGGACATCAGATAAAAAACACCAGACAGAAACCTGTAGTATCAGTTGGTAAAAATCTAGATAAATCTGATAGAATATTTTCCTTCTCTTGAGTTCTTTGAAATATGCTAAGAAGTAGAGGGCAACAATTGTAAAATTTCTGAAAATTTTTTTTTTTTTTTTGAGACAGAGTTTTGCTCTTGTTACCCAGGCTGGAGTGCAATGGCGCAATCTCAGCTCACTGCAACCTCCGTCTCCTGGGTTCAGGCAATTCTCCTGCCTCAGCCTCCTGAGCAGCTGGGATTACAGGCACGCACCACCATGCCCAGCTAATTTTTTGTATTTTTAGTAGAGACGGGGTTTTACCATGTTGACCAGGAGAGTCTCGATCTCTTGACCTTGATATTTTTAATGTATGCACATGTAATATATGACAACTATAGCATAATATTTTAAGAAGATTTATATGGTGATAAGATTTCAACATTAAAATTGAGGTGCTAAAATACTGATGCTAAATATACTGAGTATAATAAAATATATATTTTTTAATTTCTTGAGAAAACACTACAAACATGCAATTAAATACAGTCAAATTTACTATAGCTAAATTAAAATGAGATAATAAAGCATGTTAAAATAATCCAAGAGAAAGATGAAAAGATAGATGGAAGAGAAACAGAGACAGCAAACAGAAAACAAATAATATTTGTACTCAAATTTAAGTATATCAATGATAATAAATGTAATTGGTTTCATAACACCAATTAAAAGATACACATTTTAGAAATAAATTAAAAATATGACCCAACTATATAATTTTTCAAGAAACTCACTTGAAAAAGTAAACAGGCAGGTTGAAAGAAAAAAGAATGCAGAAAACCTGTTTTATACTAACACAAATAAAAAGAAGTAGTGGCTATATAAGTAAGCTAGAACTACAAAATTGGAATTCTCAATAAAAATATCACAATAGTTGTAACATAAAATAAATTCTTAGATATAAATCTAATAAAACATGTACAGGATATCTATGCTGAGAACTATAAAACACTGATGAAAGAAAATTTTAGAGTTCTAAATAAAATGGAAGCATTCCAAGTTCATTAATTGAAAGACAAAATATGAATGTGATTTATCAATTGATCTATAGACTTCATGCAATACCAATCAAAATTTGAGCATATTTTCTGTGTATAAAAATAATTGGTTCTAAAATCTATTTGAGTAAAGAAACTATAAAAGTAAGGGTAAATTCAGAAAACATTGTATATCTAGAAGACCCCATCGTCTCAGCCCCAAATCGCCTGAAACTGATAAGCAACTTCAGCAAACTCTCAGGATACAAAATCAATGTGCAAAAATCACATTCATTCCTATACACCAATAACAGACTTAAAGACAGCCAAATCAAAAATAAACTGCCATTCACAGCTGCTACAAAGAGAATAAAATACCTAGGAATACAACTAACAAAGTATGTAAAAGACCTCTTCAAAGAGAACTACAAACGACTGCTCAACAAAATAAGAGAGGAAACAAACAGACGGAAAAACAGTTCATGTTCACGGTTCGGAAGAATCAATATCATGAAAATGGCCATACTGCCCAAAGTAATTTACAGAATCAATGCCATGCCCATCAGGCTACCAATGACCTTCTTCACAGAACTGAAAAAAATCACCTTAAACTTCATATGGAACCAAAAGAGAGCCCGCATAGCCAAGTCATTTCTAAGCAAAAAGAACACAGTGGGAGGCATCACACTACCAGACTTCAAACTATACTACAAGGCTACAGTAACCAAAACAGCATGGTACTGGTACCAAAACAGAGATATAGACCAATGGAACAGAACAGAGGCCTTGGAGGAAACACAACATATCTACAACCATCCGATCTTTGACAAACCTGATGAAAACAAGCAATGGGGAAAGGATTCCCTGTTTAATAAATGGTGTTGGGAAAACTGGCCAGCGATGTACAGAAAGCAGAAACTGGACCCCTTCCTGACACCTTACACCAAAATTAACTCCAGTTGGATTAAAGATTTAAACATAACACCTAACACTATAAAATCCCTAGAAGAGCCGGACGCCATGGCTCACACCTGTAATCCCAGCACTTTGGGAGGCCAAGGCAGATGGATCATGAGGTCAAGATATCGAGAACATCCTGGTCAACATGGTGAACGCTCATCTCTACTAAAAAACACAAAAAATTAGCTGGGCATGGTGTCACGTGCCTGTAATCCCAGCTATTTAGGAGGCTGAGGGAGGAGAATTGCCTGAACCCAGGAGGCGGAGGTTGCAATGAGCCGAGATCACATCATTGCACTCCAGCCTGGGTAACAAGAGCAAAACTCCATCTCAAAAAAAAAAAAAAAAAAAAAAAAAAACACCCTAGAAGAAAACCTAGGCAAAACCATTCAGGACATAGGCTAGGCAAGGACTTCATGACAAAACACCAAAAGCATTGGCAACGAAAGCCAAAATAGACAAATGGGACCTAATCAAACTTCACAGCTTCTGCACAGCAAAATAAACAGTCATTAGAGTGAATTGGCAACCAACAGAATGGGAAAAAAATTTTACAGTCTACCCATCTGACAAAGGGCTGATATCCAGAATTTTCAAAGAACTGAAACATTTACAAGAAAAAAAAAAAAAAACAAGCCCATTCAAAAGTGGGTGAAGGATATGAACAGACACTTTACAAAAGAAGACATATATGAGGCCAACAAACATATGAAAACATGCTCATCATCACTGGTATTAAAGAAATGCAAGTCAAAACTACATTGAGATACCATCTAACACCAGTAAGAATGGCGATCATTAAAAAATATGGAGACAACAAATGGTGGAGAGGATGTGTAGAAATAAGAACACTTTTATACTGCTGATGGGAGTGTAAATTAGTTCAACCATTGTGGAAGATGGTGTGGCAATTCCTCAAGGACCTAGAAATAGAAATTCCATTTGACCCAGCAATCCCATTACTGTGTATATATCCAAAGGATTATATATCATTCTATTATAAGGACACATGCACACGAATGTTCATTGCAGCACTGTTTACAATACTAAAGACCTGGAACCAACCCAAATGCGCATCTATGATAGACTGGACAGGGAAAATGTGGCACATATACACCATGCAATCTTATGCACCCATCAAAAATGATGAGTTTGTGTCCTTTGTAGGGACATGGATGAACCTAGAAACCATCATTCTCAGCAAACTGACACAAAAACAGAAAATCAAACACTGCATGTTCTCACTCATAGGCAGGTATTGAACAATGAGAACACATGGACACAGGGAGGGGAGCATCACACACTGGGGTCTGTTGGGGGGAAATGGGGAGGGACAGTGGGGAGTGGGGAGTTGGGGAGATAGCATGGGGAGAAATGCCAGATATAGATGAAGGGGAGGAAGGCAGCAAATCACACTGCCATGTGTGTACCTATGCAACAATCTTGCATGTTCTTCACATGTACCCAAAACCTAAAATGCAATAAAAATAAATAATAAAATAAAATGAAAAAAATTCAAAAAACAAAGTAGCTAACATATTTTGACAAAAATAAATGTGTTTAAATGGGTAATACAACCCAATTCTAAGAATCACTCTAAAGCTATTTTAATAGAGTGTGATACTGGTAAATGGGTATACATGCAGATCAAAGAAATAGAATAAAGAGTTCAGAAATAAAACCACACACACATTGTCACTTGGTTTTTAACTAACATATTAAACAAATTCAAAACATAAAGGCTGATCTTTTCAATAAGTAATGTTGAGTCAATGGTCATCTCTAGGTTAAAAAATGAATCTCAAAGCAAGCCTGCTAGGTTCATTAGAATTAACTTAAAATGAATGACTGCTCTAAATACTAAACAGGAAACTGTAAAACATCAGAGAAAAATGTAAGGGAAAACCTTGATGACAGAGGATTACATGAGGAGTTCTGAGACATGATAACATAAAAGTAAAAGTGTTAAAAATATTAATTAATTGGACTTTAGCAAACTTAAAACCTTTTCTTTGTAAAATACCCTTTAAAGAGATAACATAAATATTACACTGGGAGAAGATATTTGACAAGAACTTCTCTCCAGTATATGTAAAGAATGTTCAAATGCAATAATAAAAATACCCAGTTAATAATTGTGCAAATGTCTTGAACAAAAACTTCACCTAAGAAAATGCGAGAAGTGTAAATAGGCAGATAAAAGATATTTAACATGATTAGTCTTTAGGAAAACACAAATTAAAACCACAATAAGATATCACTACTCATCTATTAGAATGGCTGAAATTTTAAAATCAAGCACTGGTGAGGATGCAGAGAAACTGGATTGCTCATTTGTTGCTGGTAGGAATGTAAAATGTTACAGGCACTCTAGAAAGTGATTTGGAATTTTCTTATAAGTTATTTCTTATCATACAGCCAGTGATCTATCTCTTAAATATTTATCCTAGAAAAATCTTCAGACAAAAATCTCAAAAAAATATTGAAAGCTTTATGTGTAATAGTTCAAAACTGAGAAGAATTCATATGTCCGTCAGTAGGTATTCAGACAAACACTATATACCCATACAATGGAATATTACTCAGAAACGGAAAGAAATGAAATATGAATACAACAGCCTGCTAAATTTCAAAAGCATGTTCTAAATGATAAAAGCCAATTTCAAATATTACGTACCATATTATTTATATAATATCTCAGAAATGGAAAATATAATGACAAAGACTAAATCCACCTTTGCCAAAGGTGTGTGTTGGTGGAAGGGTGAAGAGCAGTGTAAGTATGAATGGTTGGCATGGGAAAATTTCCTTGGGCTTATATTACAGTTCCACGTCCTGATAATCCATGGTTACATGAAGCAGCTATACATGTGTTAAAATTCATAGGAAGAATACCAAATTTTTTTAAAGTTATTTTTACTATATGAAAATTTTAAATCAAAATTAGAAAAAGGAAATGAGAAATGGCTGAATCAAAATGACTCAGGAAAAACAAGTCTTGCACAAGCTGATTCTTGTTCACCATGAAAGGAACTCAGCAGTATTTATCATGGGGCCTGTCACACAGTAGTCACTTTATGTTTGAATTGCAAAGATGTATAACTAAGAGCAAATTTGAAATGGTTTCCAAGTGTAATAATTGAAAACTCAAAAACACAGATGTATAATTTGGGATTTCAATCATTAATACAAATTATGCTAAAATATTTATTAAAATAGTTTAATTATATTTTTTTCTAAAATGAGAGAAAAATAAATTTTAGAAAACAACCTAAAATGGTTTTTGATATAAGATATCTTTACATGAGGATAACTAGGCTATAAGGGAATATTGAGGCATGCACAATAATAATTAAATCCATCCTATTTTAAAAATGTTTCACTAACTTGCAGCTGTATAAAGATCATAGTTGTACATACATATATTTTATTTGGTCTTTATAAAGGTATGTTTGACAAATGGAAAATGCATAGCACCATGTGAGTTAGCTTTTGCTGCAGTAATGCAATTTTATAAACAACTCCAAAATTTCAGTGACTATAACAAAAGGATTTATTTCTACTCACACTACGAATTACAGCTGTGAGTTGGCTCTAGCTCTGCAGCTCTGCTCTAGAATGAGGATGAACTGTGAGTCTGTTGCTATGTGTTTTTATTGTCAAGAGTAGTTGTACATCTGAGAATAAGTTTTTTTCCTGATAAAAATCTGCAGTGAAATTTTATTATTTTTTTACTGTCAGCCATAGAAATCTCTTAATTGCGGATTATACAAGCTTTGGGAAATACCTTAACTATCTATCTGGGTTGAGTGATCAGAATGAAATACCAAAGGACCCTTGCAAAGGACCATTTCAAAGTTCCTTGCCAATGTACCAGAAAAAAAAACGAAACTGTTTTGAGGTTTCTTTGTTGTAGTTGCTGTTGTTTGGTTTGGTTTTGTTAGGGAATGTGGGAGGGGAAGGAAACGAATAAAAGGAGGGAAATGGATAGAAGAGCCATTGAGATAATATAAGACTGAGTACTGCTGGAATAAAGCAAGCACTAAAAATATTTCAAAATTAGAGGAATTGTAACAGTTGTCAGGTTGATATTACATTGTTACACAATAATTACTCTGCAGTCTTTTTAATTTCTCAGTAAAATCAGCTACACTCAATTGCCTCATGGAGAAAGTATTTTGGTGAGGAAGGTGGTGAGTTTCACTATATAGTCAAACTGATTTGAAGGAGAAACAGCAGCCACAGGATGGAATGCATCCCTCATCCTGAACAAACTTGCTGGGACACCTGTTTGATACCAGAAATGACCATGGAAAATAGAAGCTCTTTGGGAATTCTCAAAAATCTAGAAAATGACTTTGAAATTCCAATGGCAATAAAAAAAATGGGGAATGAAGGTGGCACCACCAGGCAATCTTAACAAGTCACAAATGACCGGGAGGGACACTCCAGCTCAGTTAGGGAAATAATTGACCACGTCTTCTCTAATGTGATCACAGCTATTCAAATCTTGTCTTTCTTGTAGCACACATGTAGCCCATTAGTTTTTATATTTTAAATCCCATTCTTAGTTCTACCTTACAACGCTATCAGAGGTTATGATTCTGCATATGGTCCACTTTTTATTATGCTTTTTTATACCTTTGAATTGTGCTAACCCTTCTAAAATTGTGCTTGGAACACGATGAGGAAGGGAGAGAAGAAGGAAAGAAGAGAGAAAAAATAAGCAGGTTTCTAAAAATGTTGGCCTTGCTATATCTGAAGTTTTTCTGTTATTTTACTTGTTCTTCATCAGACTGCCATCAACAGTTCTTCACCATCTCCATACCCCTTGCAATATGTATATATAAAACATAAATCTTATAATAAATGAATTCACATATATTTATTCATAAGAATGATGTAACAAATCTATCATATAAGCAGGATTAATTTAATTTGACCTCTCAACACTCCACCAACTTCTTGTAAACAAGAGCATACACGCAAACAAGATAAAATTCCTTTCAGGATTTGAAGTTCACTTTGTAGTCAGAAAACCAAAAATTCTGTCAATTAGAGTGCGAATAAAGTAATGACTTTATAATCAGAAGTAACGCAATGTCATCAAGGAAGGTCATTACTCTTACATTGCTCAGAGAAGTCCTGGGTAAATTTATATTTATTGTTTTCCTCCTGTTCCTTTTGAACATCTCTTCCACTTTTTGGTAGCCTGGTGAATGTTCATAGTTTTCTTGTGTTCTCCTCAACTCAGAATAACTAGATGCTCAGTGACCCCAAATGTTCAGCCTTCCCAGCCTTGGTGCTTCACTGTAGACCTCATCTCTACTGGACTTCCCCTTCTTCCTCCCCACTGACCATACCTGTTATCTCACATTTTTAAGAAATTCATCTCAGTTTGTTATAAAATATAGAAGAAAATGAGAAACTTGTATTCACTTTAAAGGAAAATGAGATATATGAGACATATCAATAATGCTGTCTCCCATACCACCCATACATTTATTTTCTTTTCTTTCCTTTTTTTTTTCTGTGTGTGTATGTGTGTGAAACAAAGTCTTGCTCTGACACCCAGGCTGGAGTAATTTTTGTATTTTTAGTAGAAATGGAGTTTCATGATGTTGGCCAGGCTGGTCTTGAACTCCTGAGCTAAAGTGATTCAACCAGCTTGGCCTCCAAAAGTGCTGGGATTACAGGTGTGAGCCACCACACACAGCACCGTACCCAGTACTTTTCTAATTTAAACTTTGGTTCCAGTAGAAACAAAGCATAAACTAGAAAATGACACATAGGGCTTTTACTCCTCCACCTGCGGCCCCAAACAAACAAACAAACAAAAAAAACTTAATGAGGGAATCACAATCATCCTCTCTTTGCTTTGCATCAGGACTTTCCACTGAGACTACATGGAATCCTACAGGTGGTATAGGCTCAGGTGCTGAAATGGTGATAATGCACCATAAGCAGTAATAGCCTTGCAGAGCTTTGCAGAAGAGGAAAAAAGCACAGAAAGGTGTTTAAATAGGAGAAAGGAATAGATGTAGAGAGAGAACTGCAGATGAGAGAGACCATGTCATCTCATGAAGGGAGGTGAATGGTGAGCCTACCGGCCTGGTGGCTCTGTAGCTCCCAGTTATTAGAAACTCAAACAACTTCTTCCACCGTTGGTTTCTACTTCCATCAATCTAATAGAAACTCCTTCAGTGGTCTACAGTAAAGCTTCCCGTTCTGTGAAATTAAAAGAATTTTGACTGGAAGATGGTAATAAATAATCCCTCGACTATATGAGCATCTACCCCATTTTGCTTTCATAATATCCAGGTCTACTACAGTACTTGCCACCTTGTGTTTATTAGTTGACATTCTCACCTCTCCTACCAGTTTAGAACATGGCGAGGGCAGCATCTGTTACATTGGTATTAGTAACAACACTAAAAATTTTGACCTATACCTAAAAATAAGTGTCTAATGGATTATTGGGAAACGATTCTATTCAAAAATTAGAATCCATTTCCCTCTATCTTCCTATCCCACCATCTTGAGGAAAAAAGAGCAGAATCATTAACAGTACAAGGTCACTCACATCAATGGAGAAAGAATATAAAATGAGATTGCAGGAAAAGTGAAGAGAAAGAAAAACAATTTAATTTCTTTCGTGGCTTGAGGGAATGTTTAAAGGGATGCAGGTGGGAAAAGAACACACCAACAGAGAAGCTTTTATTTGTTATCTGCCTAGTAGCCCTGATATTTTAATACTTAAGCCAAATGATTTATTTTCCAATAAAATAAATTCTAGTGCAAAGCATAGTGGAAGAAGAGAGTCTTCAAAGGGAGCAGGTCTTGCAATTAATTACAGCAGCCAAAGGACCTCTCTTTTTTATATATAAATAGCAACAATATTCTATCAGTAATTCAAGGGCGAAAGAGGTGTAATCTATGTCTCTTGACCCTCTCAGTACCTAGAACATCAAGCTTTTGCAACTGGGTTGGGTGGCACAGTGCAGAGGGGCGGGTATAGTCCTCAGAGTTGCCAGGGGAGATAATAGAAACACCTCGAAATCTGCACTTTGACTGCCAAGACTTGAAATTCCCTTTACTCAGTAGAATTTCCATCATCTTTAACAAAGTTTCTCTGAAGTGAATTTTTATTCTCAGTAATGTAACATCTGCATTACTCTCTTTTGACATCCAAAGAAGGTCTCCATAAATATGCATTTTCCATTGAATTTATGATACAACCACACTGAGTGCATCCTTGACATCATGTCACTTTCTTAGTCATGCATTGACATTATAATGTTATTTACTACAGAGTAGCATTGACAGCATCTTGGGAACACTGTGACAGCATTTTAGTTGCCATGAAAGTGAATATTGAAAGGGCATTTGAAAAAAAATCACTTGGAAGAAAAAAAAAATAGAACCTAGAGATAATTATCATAGTTTCCTAAAACAATTTTTGCAACCTGAACACTTGTTGGAAGTCTATTCTAGCTCAATGATAGATGAGAGACTAAGTGCTGCTGCTTTTAAAAATATAGAAAGAAATTCTGTCTGAAACAGGAGAGTAGATAAAATCTAGAAATTCTCACATTGGTTTTTGAATGCAAGATGCTTTTATTATCCAGCTTTTTAGTTTTTTGATCAAATGATTGTATCAGTAAACTGTCAACCCACAATAAAATAGACACTTTACAAGTATGAATTTAAAATATAAATTTTAGCAAGAAAAGCACAGAATATCTTCAAGGTAAAGAAAGTCTGTTTTTTTCCATTACTTTTAGAGTATGCCAAGAATTTACTTAAACGCAGTTATTCATAACATTGACTATCACTATTATCTTCTACAGTTATTTGTAATTGCTCTTGTAGAGTTTAATAGATGTCTGTGTGTGCTATTGGCAGAAGAGGGGAAGAAGAAAAAGTGAAATGATATAACTAATATTTACTTGGTGCTAATTCTGCGCCAAATGCTGCTCATTAAACATTTAACGTGCATAACTTCATTTAGTCACGTCGAGAGTTCTGTGGGATATGTATAGTTATTACTCACACTCTGCTTGGGAGAAATAGCCTTCAAAAGATGAACCACTTTCTTACAAGCACAGAACTAGTAATGAAGTTGGGAGTGAAACATATGTGACCCCATGTTATGGTGCTTCTTCAAAAAATAAAGGGAAAAATATAGGGTCCGAAGTTTGCACATGGTGGGAATGGTTGAGCACACCCACAAATGCTTCCAGCTCATGAAGAAGGCAAGTCCATTCCCCACTCTGGTAGAGAGGCTGGTGGAAGGCAAGTGTCTCTGACCCACAGCAATGTTTCATGGAGTCAGGATGGAATTACCAGATCATGTCTGAAAGGGATTGATGAGACTCTTCAAGAGTATGAATGGGCCCCTCTAGTGGCATCCTATTGCACTACCAAGTCCTTTGAGTTTTAGGCTGCTGCTACTGATACTCTGTCAAATAATTTTGATTGAATGATTTATGTGTAGAGGTAAGCATAATGGGGTATCTAGTAACAATTTAGATTTTAGTTATCATGTTTTCAGAGATGTTTAAGACCTTGTCATGGTCTATTTTTATTTTAGTGTAGCTTTTTATGGTTTCGTTAAAATTTAACATTTATTTTGATTCTCTTAAACACATTTTATGCCAAATTGTATTAATTTGGTTCAAATGCATTATCACAGTGGCAGGCACAAGTTTATTAACCCTTATATATTGTGCTTCAAAACAGATTGTTAGAGCAAGGGAGTATGCAATACCTGTCAGAAGCCTTGTAGACTGAGAATCAGGGAAATATGGACATGTGGACAGATGTGCCTCTAGATAAATACAAGAGACAACAGCAGCTGTCAGGTAATCTATGCAAATTTATTTAATGGTCAACAGAACTTAAACATGTTGTATTTTAGTAAAATTCTCACAGTTTGCTGATCGCATGATCTCACATACAGAAAACCCTAAAGAGGCTGGGCACAGTGACTCATGCCTATATTCCCAGTAGTTTGGGAGGCCAAGGTGTGCAGATCACCTGAGGTTGGGAGTTCGGGGCCGGCCTGACCAACACGGGGAAACCCCATCTCTGCTAAAAACACAAAATTAGCCAGGTGTGGTGCCACATGTCTGTAATCCTAACTACTTGGGGGACTGGGGCAGAAGAATCGCTTGAACTAGGGAGGTGGAGGTTGCAGTGAGCCAAGATCGTGCCACTGCACTCCCGCTTGGGCAACAAGAGTGAAACTCCATCTCAAGGAAAAAAGAAATGGAAAGTAAAGTTCCAGGGTATAACATCAACATGTAAAAATCAGTAACAGTTTTCTATACTAAGAACAAACTATTTCCCCCAAAATAAAAAAAAAATCCAATTTGTTACAGCAATATAAAAAAATAAATTCTTTGGAATAAATGCAACTAAGGAGGTGAAGGATCCATATGCTGAAAATTACAAATCTTTAATGAAAGAAATTCAAGAAGTTATAAATAAATATAAAGACATCCTATGTTTATAATCTGAAAGAATTAATATTGTTTAAATATCCATGTTGTCCAAAGTGATCTACAGATTCAGTATAATCTTTATCAAAATTCCACTTACCATTAGTCAATAGAGTTATCAGGATCTTCTGCACACTGGGAAATCTTATCAAATAGCATTCAAATTCAGTTCAGGGTATCAATATATTTTTTCATTAAAATGGGTTATGTAGAGAGCGTCACTGAGTAATGTTGGAACTTTTTACGCTAACTTCCACTTTATCTGGACAACAGATAACTAAATTCCTTTCTGATTCTTTCCTTTGACCCTGTGATGTGAACTAACTCATTCAACCATTTAAACCATGGCATACACACAAAGATGACTTAAGGTTGTTTTTTGAGGGAATATGTTTATACATACAAAATCATACTCTCAGTTTTGAAATCAAATTGCCTTAAAACTTTGATTCCTAGATAGCTACGCTCCAAAAAGTCACTCAACTAAATTCCTTTTTCAATTTTGCACTTAGGAAGTGGAATAAAATGTGTGTTTCCTGAGGACTTTTAACTGAATGGATTTGCCTGGTAATGTTCAAATCATTCCTAGACATAGAGGCTGGATATTTTTCAACATAATCTAACTGGCAGCTTGTTGTCTGCAGTTTAAAAAAAATTTAGCTTAAATAACTATTTTTGAAGGTGACTGCTACTTGAATTTCTGAATCTATATTAGGATTCATTCCTGGAGACTTTTGCCTTTTATATGATGTATAATGTAGAAAGCACATAAATTTTTTTGATCATAGATTGTGCCTCTAACAAGTTATATCTATATTGGAAGACCAGACCAAAACATGAATACACATCATGTTTCTAGCAATGCATTATCCTCTAGTAATTTTCTGCTTCATTAGTTTTTTCTAAAAGATTGAAGTAACACATGTACATGGGTGGATATTAAATAGTAAAATTTTATAGAAATGCTTACAGTGAAGAACAATAAATTCTTATCCCAATGTTTTTCTTTCCACCCCCAGAGTATTATCTTTTCTTCTTTCCTCACTATCAACTTCTTTCAATCTTTGCATTTTTAGTTCATTTGATTTCTAACTCCACATTTGTAAATAATAATATTACCAGTATTCTATGGTCTTTCAACTTCAGATATTGCCTGGTGACTTTCTGATATAGTAGCTAAGATTATGTCTCATACCATTCACATACTTTCTCTGCTAATATTACTTTATCGCTAATCTAACTTTGCAACTCTAAAACATCAAATAATATATTCGAGCCCCCATTTCCTTTGCTGTTAAATACAGTATAAAGACATGAGAAGAAAAAGGTTTATCACATTTTTGTTAACTCTACTTACTCAAATCAGGGGATGTGTTGATTTCAAATTTCAAAACCAATATAATATTTAAATTATCATGGTTACATTTTTAAAATATTATTATCTGCAAAAGAAAGTTCTGTGTTCAAATTACATTTCCTATTCTAAAGTTCTATGTTGGTCATGTACTAGAGAAAGAAAATGTTCATAATATAAAGTTTAAATTGACTCTTCATTTTGTGCTCTACCAAGTAGTTTTATTATATTGTGGATTTATGAAATTGTCCATCATATTATATGTTCTATTGAATTCTTTTTATGTCTCATATCTCTATTCTCCTAGTGAATTCAAGCTGTCCTGGGACTTCTAAATCCTCTCAATGTTTTCTTGATCTCTTATAGTCCTCCTTTTTGATTTATAATTTCTCTTCACTGAAGTACAAGTAGGTTTCAGTTTTATATGGCATCAGTAATTATATGTCTGAATATTTACTTGTTATTCTTTCACATTTGTTTGTATTTTGACTAGGCTTAGAATTCCAAATGAAACAACATTATTTCCCTCTGTACTCCCAAAATCCGGTTCAGTTGTTTTCAGCACCAGTTGTTGCTGGTGGAAGATCTAACGCTCCTGTAACTGATGTTTGAAAGTCATTGGGATCTGACATTTGTGTTCGGCATTCTGAGATTTTACATACTATGGCCCTTTACTTGGATTTTTTAATTGATTAATTGTTCTGTAAGTAGTAGTGTCATCAATTTGGAGATCTTTACTCTTCAAGGTTGTTAAACTAACTTCTGTAATACCTTGATAAATGTATATTTTAAGAAAACATGATTATGAGTAAGAATAAAAATATTTGCAGAAATATTAGACTAGAGATCAAAACACAGTGAAAGTCATATTCAACCAATAGAAATACTAGAAAGAGAGAACATATAAAACAAAATTATCAAGGTAGTAATGTAAATTATCAGAAGGAAATTATCAAGATAATAAAAGAAGATCATTTAGCAACTCTGAAGAGTTGCTAAAAAACTGTCATCAATTTGGATGACACTACTACTTACAGCACAACGAATCAATAATAATAATAAATGATCCAAATGCGGGGTCATGTTGTCTGGAATAATACATTCTACTTCTTTAGACAATGCCACCCCTAACCAACCCTATATGGCAATTTGGCATGCAGGATAAGGAAAAGTAGGTGGTATCAAGCCTTTTTTTAATATGGACTTTATATATTCCCTTGTCTGCAGCATCTCTTTCTCTTCCTTCTTACGTGGTGCCAACTTTCCAGAATCCAGAGCCTCTCTGAAATTTTTACTTTCTATAGCAGATCAGCTCCCTTCTAACTTACATGTACCTGGAAAACCCCAAAGGGTGTGGCTTTTTCAGCTCTGCTTCAGTTCTCAACACACTTCATTCAATCCACTCTCATCTCCCAGAAAAGTGTTTAAATCTTTCATCTGTTGATTATTAAATTCTAGTTATTTTATTTGTTAGTAGTTTGTGTCCTTAAAAATATGTATATTTCATCATTTTTATGCTGTATCATGAAGGAAAATAATATATATCCAGTCTGCCTTCTTGAATGAAAATTTTAAAACATTTTTAATATAATCAAGAATTTGTTTTCTTGTATTAATTTTAACTATATCATGTAGGAATCATGTGAAGATTGTAGAACTTACTAAACATCTTTGTATATTATAGTGCAATTGGATACATCAAAGTATATGTACATAATTTAAAGAAGGTTACAACATAAAATTGGCATAAATATTCCTCCGGTTAGTTATAGTGTGAATGTTTTGGTATTTTTTTTCTTTTATATAAGTCTACATATATTGGCAGAAGAGTAGAATTAATAGAGCAACAGACTTAGAGTTTAAAGATGTATATGCTAGTCTTTTTATGTCATTATCTGGCTACGAGATGTTAAATTACGTCTTGAAATTCACCTATTTAGTATTTAAACACAATAAACATTAAGGCCATTTTGAGTTCTAAATTTTAATATGCTAAAATGGTACATTTCTTCACTGAGTTTTACAGGTCTGTAAAAAAAATTAAACTTGCAAAAACTTTTTCATCACCTAAATGAAATCTAAAACCAAATGTCAATTTTTTTTTAGCATTATGGGGTTTCTTCTAAACTGGTTATAGCAACTGTATGGCTTTTCATTTTCACATCCTTTACAAAAATGTGTGTGTGTGTGTGTGTGTGTGTGTGTGTGTAATTAAGTCGGGCAAGGTTGCAGAGAAAGCCCAGGCGATTCATTACCTCTCTGAGCCAGACTGTGGTACATGTTCTGAACCTTGTTAGACTTTGCCAGTGCTGCCATTTTTAATTAGACTAGGGAACAGCAACTGACCTAGGGAAAGACAACATGTAGTCTGGCCAGGACTGACACTCTGACCAAATATGTGTAGGTAATTAGAGAGAGAATTAACACACACAGGCCCGGCCTGGGAGAACCCGGAAAGGGGCTCGAAGAGCAGTGTGAGCATCCCAGTGGATCCCCAGCAGCCCTCCATGGAAGGCCCCACCGTGCCGTCCGCGAGCAGCCACTTACCAGTGATTAGGGTGATCACTCGCACCAAAGAAGGGAACCAGGTCAAGCCAGGGAGCCCCAGGAAGCCAGCAGACATTTGCAGACGCCCCAGTTTCCACCGCAGGGAGAGTAGCCTTCACGTTCAGGACTCTCTCCTGACCTCTGCTCCCCGCAGGCTCACTCCAGGCGTGGAGAGGCTGGACGCGTCTTCCTTGAAGAAAATGCAGAGCACCGTCTGGCGAAAGGTGGGGGTCCAGGCCCAGCTGCTCAGGAGCTGCCATTACAGGGCCAGTGCCCTGGGGCTCTCCAGGAAGAAAGGGGGCCCAAGAGAAGAAATCCCTAGCGGGGATGCCAAAACCGGCCCCTAAGACCCTTTCTTGCCTGGGGCAGAGACTCTCAACAAATCCGCAGGATCCGGCCAGCTCCCCGGCAGTCTCTGGTGCGGGTCTCGGTCCTGGGGACACCCGAGGAGCTCGCGCACTGCAGCCCTGGGAAGACATCGGCAGGAAGACTGGGGGGTCCCAGGCTGCGGCCAGAGAAGATAATGACCCACATAGACATGAGGTCCCAAGGGCCCAACTTCCCACACACAAGCCAGCGATGACTTCCCTGTCCGTACGTCGTGCAGAATGCAGCAGTGGTGACCTCACCAGAGCTCCTCAAGTTCCAGGAACCTCACAACCCTCGGCTTGGAGCGTGACGCGTCGCGTGCCCAGACCCCGTGAGCAGCGGGGGCCTGTCCATCCCCCAAGACCGGGAAAGGCAGCAGCAGCCCCGGAGGCCCAGGGCTGTCCTCGGTGCATCCTGCTACAGGTGGAAGTTGATGACCTTAGACACCAACTAGCGGCCGTGCAGCGCCTCATTGACAAGTCCCAGGGCCTTTGAAGATGGAGCCAGCGTCTTCCTACAAGATGTGCGGCTGGTACTTGCGGAGCCTCTGAGCTGCAGCCAAGCTGGTTCCCTCCGAATCCTCTTCGGCCAAGGCTTCTTCTCTGCCTCTGCGTTCGCCCTCTTCCCACCGCACTTCAACACAGTTTCAAATAAAGTCGTTCTCATAAAAAAAAATAATAATAATAATAAAATAAAATAGTAAAGATTTTCTCTTTTGATAATTCTGAGAGAAAACTGAAAAGTTGGTATAAGGAGTACAGGCTTAAATTACACATACAGAAAGCTCATGAAGCAACAGTGCGTTATATTGCATTATGAGTAAAGTTTAAATTGACAGTGAATAGAAACAGGTAATTAAGGCAAATGAGGCGACTACATGAAACCTGTTTAAATAACAATTATGAAATACATACAAAATGTATTTTAGAACATCATCTACTTACAGGCATTTAAAAATGGCCAAAACAAGACGTAACACAAATTAGATTTTATTTTTGAAACACGTCGTCTGCAAAGCAGAGTTGTGAATTTATGGCTTTCTTGCCTGGGCAGATTTTCCAACCACATGCATGATTACAACAGTTGCAAAAACACAGAATTTTCCATTTAAGTTGACAGAAGAGAGAATTTGGGACTGGAAAAGTAACTGTGAACTTAAGCAAGAAATATTTAAAGCAAAAAAGCAACAAGAATAAGACACAAAGTATGAGTAAAAATACTGCACAAATTCCCACATTAATAACTAAAATATATATGTGTAGAGGTGGCACCAGGGGCTCAATGAAAAAGAAGGCATGTCCAGAGTGGAATCTAATCTTGAAAGAAACTGACAAAAGATGAGGTTTCTAAGTTTCCTATATATGTTTTTAAACTATATGCATTCCCCTACCCATTGTCATATCAAGCAGCAAAACATTAAAAAGTTATTGGCTTGAGGTATCAGAAGACTGAAAAATTCAAGGCTTGCAGAACAGCTGGTAATTTAATTAAGTATCCAAAGCAAGGAATAGACAGGTAATCCTCCCAAAATCTAATCACAAAATCTGCCCAAATTATTGGGTAATTATCAAACCAAACAGTCACAGCAAGGATCCATAGAGCCAGGATAAAATAGCAGCAGCTGGAATCTATCTGTACTAAGCAAAAGTACCTACTGTACTCCATAGGAGAGAAGAGATTGAAGAGCAAGAAAGTTAACTGACTCTAAGACCAAAAAATAACAAAAGTCATCAAAATCATATAGCAAAATACAGGTCTGACACAATGTATCATCTAAAATGTCATGTTTTCAAACAAAAATTACTATGGATGAAAGATACAGGAAAGTAGGACCCATACTCAGAAAAATATATTGATAGTTAATAGAAATTGATGATGAGCAGTTGAATTTAACATACTGTGACTTCAAAGCAACTACAGTAAATAATTTTCAATAATATTAAAAATTGTTTTCAAACAGCTAAAAAATAAAATAATCCTACTGTGAAACAGATAAGAGATTTTTTTTTTTAATTTTTTATTGGATTATAGGTTTTGGGGTACATGAGCAGAGCATGCAAGACAGTTGCATAGGTACACACATGGCAGTGTGCTTTGCTTTTCTTCTCCCCTTCACCCACATTTGGCATTTCTCCCCAGGCTATCCCTCCCCACCTCCCCCTCCCACTGGCCCTCCCCTTTTCCCCCCAATAGACCCCAGTGTTTAGTACTCTCCTTTCTGTGTCCATGTGTTCTCATTTTTCATCACCCGCCTATGAGTGAGAATATGCGGTGTTTCATTTTCTGTTCTTGTGTCAGTTTACTGAGGATGATGTTCTCCAGATTCATCCATGTCCCTACAAATGACACAAACTCATCATTTCTGATTGCTGCATAATATTCCATGGTGTATATGTGCCACATTTTTCCAATCCAGTCTATTATCAATGGGTATTTGGGTTGATTCCAGGTCTTTGCTATTGTAAACAGTGCTGCAATGAACATTCGTGTACATGTGTCCTTATAGTAGAACGATTTATAGTCTTTTGGATATATACCCAGTAATGGGATTGCTGGGTCAAATGGAATTTCTATTTCTAAGGCCTTGAGGAATCGCCACACTGTCTTCCACAATGGTTGAACTAATTTACACTCCCACCAACAGTGTAAAAGTGTTCCTTTTTCTCCACTTCCTCTCCAGCATCTGTTGTCTCCAGATTTTTTAATGATCGCCATTCTAACTGGCGTGAGAATGGAGATAAGAGATTTTAATAGATGATTTATAACTACAAAATGGAAATTCTAGAATTAAAAACTAATACTGAAATTAAAAATACAGTGCCATAAACAGCATACTGATATGGCAGAAAAAAAATTAATAGTTGATAATATGGTTACTCAATCTGAAATACACAGAAAAAGAAGATTTTTTAATTAATGAAGACTTACATATATGTAGAAAAATATCAAAAATTTTAATATACATGTGAATTCAGTCTTAGCAAGAACAAAGAGAATGAAAATGAGTAGGAAAAAATGTTTGAAGTAACTATCAAACACTTTCAAAATTAGATAAACGATATTAACTTACAGGTCCAAGAAACAAAAAAAAAGTATAAATACTAAAGAGAATTCTTTAGTCTGAAGTAAAATATCATCAGATACCTCCTTGAATATGTTGGAAGAAATGAAGAGCACCAGAAATGGTAAATTTGTGAGTAAATTAAAAGTCTTTATATGTTTTTTTACTTCCCTAAATGTTTATATATATATATATATATATATATATATATAGAGAGAGAGAGAGAGAGAGAGAGAGAGAGAGAGAGAGAGAGAGGTTATTTGACTTAGGGTTCTTCAGGATGTACAGCATGGCTCCAGCAACTGCTTCTCGTGAGGCCTCAGGAAGAAGCCTTCACTCATGCCAGAAGGGGATGGGGATCTGTCCTGTCACACGGTAAGAGAGGAAGCAGGAGATTGAGGGAAGGAAGGTGCCAGGCTCTTTTTAACACTAAGTTCTTGTAGGATAAAACTCACTCATTACTAAGAAGACAGCATAATAGTGGGAGACTTTAACACTCCACTGTCAATATTAGACAGATCAATGAGACAGAAAATTAAAAAGGATATCCAGGACTTGAACTCAGACCTGGACCAAGCAAATCTAATAGACATTTACAGAACTCTCCACCCCAAATCCACAGAATATACATTCTTCTCAGAACCACATCACACCTACTCTAAAATTGATCACATAATTGGAAGTAAATCACTCCTCAGCAAATACAAACGAATGGAAGTCCTAAATGTTTTTTTAATGAGGAAAGGCATAGAAGTTTATCATATCATCTGTAAACAAGGATAATTTGACTTATCTTCCAATTTTGATGCCCTGATGCCTTTTATTCCTTATCTGATTACTCCAGCTACGAGTTCCATAACCTGTTGAATGATGGTGGTAAAGTGGGCATCCTTGTTGTGTTTCAGATCTTAGAGGAATGACTTTCAGTGTTTCTTCATTCAGTCTAATACTAGCTATGGTATAGGAGTTTTATTATGTTGAGATATGTTCCTTATATACCCAGTTTTACTGAGGGTTTTTATCATTAAGGGGTATTGAATTTTATCAAATGCTCTTTTAGCATCAGTTGAAATTATCATATGGTTTTTTACTCTGTCATTCTGTCAATATAATGTATCACACTGATGGATTTCTGTATGTTGAAACTTCCTTGAATAAATACCACTTTCTTATGATAAATTAATTTTAATGTGTTGGTGAATTCAATTTGCTAGTATTTTTTGAGGATTTCACATTTTTATATCAGTGTTCATCAGAGATAATGGCCTGTGAGTTTTGGTGGGTGGTGGTGGTGTCATTGTTGATGTGTCTTTGTCTAGTTTTGGTATCAGGGTAATACTGGTCTCATATAATTAGTTTGGGAGAGTTCTCTCTATCTCTCTTTTCTGGATAAGTTGTGTAGGATTGGCATTAGTTCTTTGAATGTCTGATAAAATTCAGCAGTGAGGCCATCGGCTCCCAGGATTTTCGTTGCTGGGAAAATTTTTATTGCAGCTTCTATCTCATTATTGATCTGTTCATGTTTTGGATATCTTAATGGTTCAATCTTAATAGGTTGTATGTGTCTAGGAATTTATCCGTCTTTCCAATTTATTGGCATATAGTTGCTAATAGTAGCCACTGATGGTCCTTTGAATTTCTGTGGCGTCAGTTACAATGTTTCCTTTTTCATCTGATTTTATTTATTTGGGTCTTCTGTCCCTCTCTCTTTTGTTTGGTCTGGCTAACCGTTTTTCAATTTTTGATATCTTTAAAAAAAAACTTCTCATTTCGTTGATTTTTGTATTACTTTGTTTGTTTCAGTATCATTTATTTGTAGGCTGATGTTTATTGTTTCTTTTTTTTCTACTCATGTTGGGTTTGGTTTGCTTTTGCTTTTCTAATTCTTTAAGATGCATCATCAGGTTGTGTTTTGAAGTTGTTATTCTTTTTAATATAGGCACTTATGGCACGTACGGCTTTGCACTTTCCTCTTGTTACTGCTTTTGCTGTATCCAATATTTGGTATGTTGTTTTTCCATTAGCATTTCTTTAAGAAAATTTTCTATTTCCTTCTTAATCTCTTTATTGACCCACTGGTCATTCAGAAGTATACCGTTCAGTTTTCATGTACTTGAATACTTTCAAAAATTATTCTTGTTGATTTTTAGTTATATTCCTTTTTAGTCAGAGAAGGTACTTGAAATGATTTCAACTTTTTAAAGTACTTTAAGACACATTTTGTGGCTTAACATATGGTCTTTCAATGACATGTGCTGTAGGGAAGAATGTGTATCCTGCAGCCATTGAATGAAATGTTCTATAAATATCTATTTGGCCCATTTGGTCCCTAGTATAGATTAAGTCCAATGTTTTCTTGATTATTTTCTGTCTGGATGATCTGTACAATGCTGAAAGTGGGGTTACAAAGTCTCTGGTGATTATTGTATAGGGGTATATCTCTTTGGCCCTAACAGTATTTACTTTTTATAGCTGGGTGTTTCAGTGTAGGTATGTATATACATTTACAATTATTATATCCTCTTGCTGAATTGACCCCTTCATTATTACATGACTGTCTTTGTCTCTCTTTATAGTTTTTCTCTTGAAATGTATTTTTTCTAATGTAAGTATAGCAACTCCTGCTCTTTTTTTGCTTTCATTTATGTGGAATATCTTTTTCCATCTCTTTACTTTTGGTTTATGTGTGTTTTATAAGGGAATCATATTTTTTGAAGGCAACAGATTTTTGGGTCTTGTTATTTTCATCCATTTAGCCACACTCTAGGTCTTTTGAACAGCCTGGTCTATTAATTACACATTCACTGTTACTATTGATAAGTAAGAACTTACTTCTACCATTTTGATATTTATTTTCTGGCTGTTTTGTAATCTCCTCTTCCTTCATTCTTTCCTTCTCTCTCTTTTAGGGAAGGTAAATTTTTTCTCTTAGTATGTGTTAATTTCTTGCTTTTATTTTCTGGGTATCCATTGCAGTTTTTAAATTTGAGGTTACTATGAGGCTTGTAAATACTATCTTGTAACTGATTATTTTAACCTGATGGCAACAATACTGATTTCATAAACAAACATACTAATAAACAAGCAGGAAAAAAAACTAATAAAAATTCTATACTTTAACTTCATCTCCCTGCTTATTGAATTTTTGTGGCTTCTATTTATCTTAGTGTTCTGTCTGTTTTTTGAAAAATTGTTGCAGTTATTATTTTGATCAGTTCATCTTTTTCATTTTTCTGCTGAAGATATGAGTAGTTTACATATCACAATTACAGTGTTATCATAGTGTGGGTTTGGAGGGGGGTTGTTTGTTTGTTTGTTTGTTTGTTTGTTTGTTTTTGAGACAGAGTTGCACTCTGTTGCCAAGGCTGGAGTGCAGTAACACAATCTCGGCTCACTGCAACCTCTGCCTCCCAGGTTCGAGCGTTTATCCTGCCTTAGTCTCCCAAGTATCTGGGATTATAGGTGCTCACCACCACACTAGGCTAATTTTTGTGTTTTTAGTAGAGACAGGGTTTCATCATGTTGGCCAGGCTGATCTCAAACTCCTGACCTCATGTGATCCACCCACCTCGGGCTTCCAAACTGCTGGAATTATAGACATGAGCCGCTGCACCCGACCTAGCCTGTGTTTTTTATGTGTTCTTACTATTATTAGTGAGTTTGGTACCTTCAGATGATTTCTGATTGCTCATTAATGTTCTTTTTCTGAAATTAATTTTTATGGAGTTCTCAGAACTCCCTTCAGCATTTCTTGTAGGACGTGTTTGGTGTTGACAAAAGCCTCAGCTTTTGTTTGTCTGGAATGTCTTGCTTTTCCTCCATGTTTGAAAGATATTTTCACTGAATATATTGTTCTAGAGTAAAAGTTTTTTCTCCTTCAGGACTTTAAATATATATCATGCCACTCTCTCCTGGCCTCTAAGGTTTCCACTAAAAAGTCTGCTGCCAGACATAATGGACATCCATTGATTATTATTTGTTTCTTTTCTCTTGCTGCTGTTAGAACTTTTTGTTTATCCTTGACCTTTGGAAGTTTGATTATTAAATACTTTGAGGTAGTCTTGAATATTGCACTTGAATACTGATATATTTCTCTAGATTTGGGAAGCTCTCTGTTATTATCCCTTTGAACAAACTTTTTACCACTATCTCTCTTTTTACCTTCTCTTTGAGGTCAGTAACTTTTAGATCTGCACTTTGGCGCCCCTTTCCTTAGATATTGTGGGCATGCTTCACTGTTTTATATTATTTCATTCTTTTGTCTCCTCTGACTGTGTCTTTTCAAATAGCCATTCTTCAACTTTACTTTCTTCTGTTTGTTCAATTCTCTGTTAAGAAATTCTGATGCATTCTTTGGTATGGCAATTACATTTTTGAACTCCAGAATTTCTTGGTTCATTTTAATTACTTCAATTTCTTCGTTAAATTTATCTAATAGGAATCTAAATTCCTCCTCTGCATGATCTTTAAATCCTTTGAGTTTCCTCCACAAAAATATTTTTACTTTTCTACCTGAAAGGTCCCATATCTCTGTCTCTCCAAGATTGTCCTCTGGTGACTTATTTAGTTCATTTGCTAAGGCAGTATTTTCGTGAATGGTCATGATGCTTGTGAATACACAATGGTGAGTGGGCACTGAACATTAGGAATTTCTTGTAATCTTTGTACAAGAATTTTTGGTTTGTGGTTATTTGTAATCATCTTGCTTGGGAAGGCTTTCCAGGTATTTAAGGGGAATTGGGTGTTGTGATCTAAGGTTTTGATCACTGCAACCATAGCTGCATTAGGGGCCACCCCAAGCCCAGTAACACTGTAGTTCTTTCAGACTCTTTGGTGGTCTTGGATAAGATCTGGGAAACTTTTCTGGACTACCATTCAGAAACTTTTGTTTTCTTCACGTGCTTCCTTCCAAGCAAATGGAGTAGCTCTCTCTGCTGAGCTTCCTGAATCTCAGGGAGGAGAGATATAAGCAGTCCCTATTGTCTAGACAGCCTGTAGGTTTATTTAGCACCCAGATTACTCTAGCCTGAGGTGGTGAGGCTTAAAGAAACTTAGCTTTCACCTCTGGTAGAGGCAATTCCCTACTGGCTATGGGTGGTCTAAATGCACCCTCCATAGGCACCAGCTGAGTTCTTCCCAGTGCTGGCAGCACTTTGATTCAATGCAAAGTCCCCCACTCCACTTTGGGAGAGGGAGTGCACAAATTCTCTCTTAATGCCAGGTGGCAGCCGCTGGAGGATGGGGAAGGGTGTTTTCAGCAATTCAAAAATGTCTTTTCTACCCTCTTCAGTGCTTTTTTCAGCAATATGAAGTTAAAACCGGGTATGTGATGTTAGGTTCTTATGAAAGTGCTTTTTGTGTCGATAGTTGTCACATATGATGATCCTGCAGGGTAGTTGATCAGTGAAGCTTCTCTTTGGACACTTTGCTCTGCCTCCTCATTCAAAGTTGATATTTTGACCTCCTCCCATGAATCACAAATATTGTTAATGGAAATCTGGAGTGGTAAATCATTTTCAGAAGGTTTCCACTCTACACAGACCCATAAGAGTAATTACTGTCTATGGCAGCTTTACAAAATGTATTTCTTGATGAGTAAGATGTAAAAGCCAAAATTAAGTTCTGATCCATGGGATGGAGGATGTGTTAGCAGGCATGAAAACAATATTAATCTCCTTGTACAACTCTATCAGAGCTCTTGAGTTTCTATGTGTATTGCCAATGCACAGTAATATTTTGAAATGGAGCTTTTTTTCTGATCAGTAAGTCTTAACAGTGAACTTGAAGTATCCAGTAAACCATGCTTTAAACAGATGTACTGTCATCTAGGCTTTGCTCTTCCTTTTATAGAGCATAGGCAGGGTAGATTTAGCGTAATTCTTAAAGGCTCTAGGATTTTCAGAATTGTAAATGAGCATTGGCTTCAGAGCTAACAGTTACATTATTCCCTTACAAGATACCTAGCTGTCCTTTAAAACTTTGGGGCCAGGCGTTGGCTTCTCTCTAGTTATGAAAATCCCAGATGGTATCTTCTTCCAATAGGAAGCTGTTTTGTCTGCATTTAAAGGCTGTTTAGTGTAGCCACCTCCATGGATGATCTCACCTAGATCTTTAGAGTAACTTCCTGCAGCTTCTGTATCAATCTGCATTTGCGGCTTCACCTTCCATTTTTATGTTATGAGGGTAGCTTTTATCCTTAAACTTCATAAAGCCACCTCTGTTAGCTTCACATTGTCCTGCAGTTCCCTTCCCTTTCTCGGCCTTCATAGAATTGAAGAGCATTAGGGTCTTTCTCTGGATTAAGCTTTGGCTTAAGGAAATCTTGTGGCTGGTTTTATCTCCTATCCAGTCCACTAAAATTTTCTTTATATCAGCAATAAACCTGCTTCAGCTTTCTTATTATTTGTGTGTTCACTGGAATAGCACTTTTAATTTTCCTCACAAACTTTCTCTTTGCATTCCCTACTTGCTTGTTTGGTGCAAGGGGCCTAGATTTCAGACTCCCTCTTCTTTCAATGCGCCTTCCTCAACAAGCTGAATCACTAGTAGCTTTTGGTGGACAGTGAAATATATGTAACTCTTTATTCACTTGAACACTTAAAGACCATTGTAACCTTATTAGCTGAACCAATTAAAATATTGTTATGTAGCAAGGGATAAGGAGTCCTGAGGTAAGGAAAAGAGAAGGGGGATTGACTGGTAAGTGGTGCAGTTAGAACACACACAACATGAATTAATAAAATCATCATCCTGAATGGTAGCTTTTTGTGGCAATTCAAAACAATTACAATCGTAACATCAAACATCGCTGACCATTGGCCAATTTATACTATGTGGCTTGATATGGCAATGCTTGGGCCAGGGCACACAGGCCTGAGCACCCTGAAGCCAGTGACTTTGGTCTCTGGTCTCTAGGGTACATCACTGATGTGTTCAAGGAGGCTTGTGAGAGTCTAGCCACCCCCACCCCTTCCCTCATTCCCCCTTCACATACTTCTTAGAAGGTTTATCTGCTACTTCCCCAATTGTGGCAACACTTACAACAAAGCCTGGAAGCTTAAGGTGCACCTGTAATCACATGGAGAAGAAACCATTTGTTTATGTCTGTGAAGGGTGTGGCAAGACCCACCTCAAGGGACTAACATCTCAGTTGTCATATCCTGATTCATACTGCAGAAAAGCCATATGTTTGTGCATCTAGTAACTCTGTTCAATAATTAAACACAAACTCAAACTTGAAGAGACATTTTACACACAAACATAAAAACCAGCAAAAAAAAAATACAATACATATGCAATGTTGAAGACTGTAAGAAGACCTTTACAAACATCAACAGCTGAAAAACCATCACTGCCAGCATACCAATGAACCACTAATCAACTGTACCCAGGAAAGATGTGGGAAGCATTTTGCCCCATCCATCCAGTAAGTAGCAAGGCCCATGAAGTTTTAAAATGTGAGAAAAACCTATAAAAATGGAATAACATATGAAGTATGCCAGAAAACTTTTAAACACAAAGATTATCTTAAGCAACATATGAACACTCACGCCCCAGACAAGGATATTCTTTGACATACGAGCGAAGGCTCTTGAAGAACCTACACAACTGTGTTTATTCTACAAATCCATATCCTTTCCATGAGGAAAAAAGTGCCACTTTGCCTGTGAACATATTGGCAGTGGCAAACCATTAACAATGAAACAAAGTCTTTGTAGGCATGCCGTTGTACATATCCTGACAAGAAGAAAATGAAGCTTAGAGTAATAAGTCGAAGAGTGAATTTTGAATGTTCTTCACACAAAAAATAATAAATGTTAGAGGTGATGGATATGCTAATTTGCATGATTATACAAATTGTATACACATATCAAAATATCACGCTTTACCCCATACATATGCAGAATTAGTATGTGTCAATTAAAAAAATAATAAAAGCAAAAAACAAATCTCATTAAAAAGCTAGCTTGAATTCTCATCTCAGTAGATATAGCCCTGCTAAAACAAGAGCAAGGCTTATCTTTGTCTCCAAGTCGAAGGCCTCTGAACTGTACGGAAGACAAGGTGAGCTCCACAGTCAGGATACTACTCCTCAACCAAGTATGATATGGCTTTGTTCAAAGGACTACAAACCAATGAGCTTGGTTATTTTCCCTAAGAAACATATTTTTCTTTATTAAAATTGTTGATGCAGCAAAAAGAATATCACTGGCCACAGATATCATAACAGATATGATAATAATGAACAAGTTTAAATATAGTGAGAATTACCATAATGGAGCAGAGAGACATGAAGTAAGCACATGCTGTTGAAAAACGGAAGTCGATAAGCTTGCTAAATGTAAGTCTCAACAAAACTTCAATTCGTAAAACATTTAATATTGTGAAGTTCAGAAAGCAAGGCACAATGAAAAAAAAGGCATGCTTGTATGTGACAGTTGATATTTACTTAATCCCAACATAGTGCAAAGACTGGCTGAAGACATTGGCTCAAAAGAGCCATTTTATTTTTTAATTTTCAGGAATTATTTTCAAGCAGATTTTTAAACTATTGATAGTTCTAATATGGTGATGAGGTAGTTATTCATACTACAGAGGTCTGGACAAATTCTACAAACCAGTTTCCCTCTCTGAGGCCAGTTCTTAGACATTCACAGCACATCACTACTTGAAATCTAAAAAATTTATTTATAATTGAGATGGTTTGGCTGTTTTCCCAACCAAATCTCATATTGAATTCCCATTTGTGAGAAGGACCTGGGGGACATAAGGGGACATAATTGAATCATGGGGGCAGGTCTTTCCCATGCTGTTCCAATGATAGTGAATAAATCTCATGAGATCTGACAGTTTTATAAGAAGGAATTTCCCTACGCAAGCTCTCTTCTCTTGTCTGCCACCATGTGAGACATGCCTTCACCTTCATCCATAATTGTGAAGTCTTCCCAGCCACATGGAACTGTGAGTCCATTAAACTTCTTTTGTAAATTGCCCAGTCTTGAGTATGTCTTTATCAGCATCATGAAAACGGACTAATACAATAGTATTACTGCAAATGTCGACATTAGTGCCAGTAAAACTAGGTTATCTACAAGCAGCTCTCTTTTACTTTAGTGCATGTAAATTTTACATGAAAGTGCTATTTTATTATTAATCACAAGTGAAGCTCATGAATATACTGTGAGACAAAGTAGCAGACATAACAAACCATGTTTGCTCATTTCTGCTTGCTAGCAAAACTTCACAATCCCCCTGACTTTGTGACCAACTGCAGCTCACTGAAGGGATGCTTTGACAACAAAATAGGATAGCACGCACTGCCCCCAATGTTTCTTGCCTGAGCCACTACTTTTTCCTTAAAAGATAAATGACCCTAGTCCTTGCCTTTTCCTGCACATAAGATAATTAGGACAGCGGTAGTGATTATGCTTCTGTAATCTATAACCAGATGTACTCTTACACCCAAACTTTGATGTGATTCTGTTTTAATGTAACTCCTGAGTAAGTTTGATGTGATTTTGCTCATACTGGACCCCCACACTTGTGTATAAGCAGTGGCTGAAACGCTAAGCAGGAGCAGTCTGACAGAACTGCCTAGGGCTACAGGCCTCAGTCAATAGTCACAGTAAGACTTCTGAACAGCATTAACTTTAATCCTTTCAAAGCTTGATTATGTTTTCTTTAGTGAATAATATTTATATGCTTTCATTAAAATTATCAAAATTCCATATTGATAACAAAAAGTGTAGACTATGTAGTTTCAAAGTAAACAAAAATATAACAAATTATATAATTCAAAGAATATGATATTCATATAGTATCATTACATTATTAAAACATCTATCAGGATATAGAATATAGTATATATAATCCAGGATGACTTGAAGCTTCCAAAGAGAAAAGTAGCAACATTTTGTTTGATCACATTTGTTTTTTCAGTAAAGTAATAAAGTGGGCAAACAATCATCAACACAGCAATGACTCAAAAAATAAAAATCTAGCATTTTCATGCATATATTTACAAAAGTAAACTCTTAAAGTTATCCACTGAGTCTAACATATCATTTTTATAAAAGTAGTTTGCCAAAAACATAATTTATGTACTTAGGAAAAAGCTTTTTTTCTAAGACCTTGAAATCAAAGCAATTCACTATATATGAAGAACAGGACCTGCTAAGAGGAATGGGGGAATAACATTGATTGAGCACGCTAGGTGACATGCAATATGTTAGGCTCTTTTCACAATCTGTATAGCAATTTTTAAAAGAATATTATAGCTTTATTGCTTTGAAGAGAAAAGGACTTGAAATTTTATGGCATGTTTTTAGTTTTAAATATTAAGTAGTTTGTTTTAAAATATGCTGATTGGGATAAATGAATTAGTTAAAATTTTAGTAGACATTTACTCACAAGTACAATAATTTAAAAAAATTCATCCAAAAGTTTTAAGTAAAATACACTTAGCACATACTTTCTATTTCGAAAATCTTTGAAACTACTCCAAACACTCAGTATTTCCTAGACAGGATCTTTGGCAGAGAGGACCTGAGTTTTGTATTGTCTTGATCTCAAGAGAAGTTAATAATGCCATCCAGAGGTGAATACTCTGGCCTGGAAACTCTCCTGCTTTTGCTCAAGGCTGAGAGAATATGGGAAAAAGACAGTCCCAGCGCATTTTCTGTCTAAAACATCCAGTAAGTCTACCCCTCCCCTCCCCTCCCCACTCCTCCCCTCCCCTTCTCTTCCTTTTTTTTCTTTTTTTTTTTGTTTTGTTTTGTTTTTTTGACACAGAGTCTTGCTCTGTGTCACCAGGCTGGAGTACAGTGGCACGATCTGAGCTCACTGCAACCTCCACCTCCCAGATTCAAGTGATTCTCTTGTCTCAGCCTCCAAGTAGCTGGGAGTACAGGCTCACATTATCATGCCCAGCTAATTTTTGTATTTTTCTTTTTTTAGTAGAGAAATGGTTTCACCATGTTGGCCAGGATGGTCTTGATCTCTTGATCTCATGATCCACCTGCCTCGGCCTCCCAGAGTGCTGGGATTACAGGCATGAGCCACCATGTGTGGCCTGTTTTCTTTTTTAAAAAATATAGACATACAGCCAGGCACGGTGGCTCCCACCTGTAATCCCAGCACTTTGGGAGGCAGAGTTGGGTGGATCACCTGAGGTCAGGAGTTTGAGACCAGTGTGACCAACATGGAGAAACCCCGTCTCTACTAAAAATACAAAATTAGCCAGGTGTATTGGTGCATGCCTGTAATTTCAGCTACTCAGGAGGCTGAGGCAGGAGAATCTCTTGAACCCAGGAGGCAGAGGTTGTGGTGAGCTGAGATCATGCCATTGCACTCCAACCTGGGCAACAAGAGCAACACTCTGTCTATATATACATATATAGAAAGAGAGACATATCAAATATTTATATGGAGAGAGAGAGAGAGATACATAAATGACATAGGTGGGTTACAATATAATCTTTCTCAGAAATTAAAATTTACCTCTAATATTTAACGGTTCCTTAAAGTCACAACTTCTGGAACAGGCCTCACAATCTATGCATAGGTATATGATAAGAAGGCTGAACTAACTTGCCAAACTGATATTCCAAGTAAAGGGCAAGACCAGCAAGAGATGAAACTCATGAAAGCCTAACTCCAAAAGTCATGCTCTAACAGTCACTGGTAAACTTGAATAGACCAGAGAAATTATCATGAGCCTAAAGAGAAGGAATACATGTTTCCCTTTCTCCTGTCATCTCACTGAGTTTGTTATAAGATCGTATCCTTCATTTACACTTAATCTTATATTCTGTTGTGTTGCACACAATGTTTAAAAAATATGTAGCATTCATTCAAATTATTTTATGGTCAGTTTCCCCAAATGAGTGTTTTTCTGTGTCCATGGCTTCTTTTGAACTCTCTCTAAGTCTTGAGAGAGGAAATGGCAGAAGATAATTTCCCTGTGGGACTAAATTAAAATGTCAAGACCTACGCATGAGCAAAGATAGAGAAAAACTAGACTAGGAATAACATGATGATAAATATCTCTATTTTCTGAAAAGCATTGCTTCTAATAACTTCCAAGTACTAAACCTTCTGTACATTAGATATTACATTACAGAAGAATGGCATGTACTTTAAAATTGATCTCTCATCATATTATGAAAAATGAATGCTATAGTATGCATCATAAAGTTGTGCATTCCAGTATTAAATGCTGAAAGCTTGTTCCAAAGAAAAGGGAAAAAAATTATTAAGCAGTGTAAAAATGGCAAGAAAAGGCATGATATTTTTTAAAAATATCCAAGGATTTATCAATCTCCTGGAGTCAGGGATAATGGAATTTTATAGTAAATCTTCATCCATATCTAGTATACTTAATTCAGGTTTTAAATTTAAACCCTGGATATATGCCTACAGAACTGACAAAATCTCATTGCTATTCAACAGCACTTTCATCTTGGCTACAAAAACACAGTGATACTAAAGGCAAGAGGCAAACGTCATATTCAAGAAAATTGATTTTCTCTATTGAGCAATGTTGACTTTGAACAAGTAAAAATGCAAAATCACTTCTTTTGCCTTTTTGCTTAGAATTAATTGTGCAAACGAGATTATAGACACATGATTGATTATTAAAAGTATCATAAGCTATTTCCCTTCCCTTCTGGGGCTTACAGGTGACTAACACAAACCCAAGGCTACCATTGGAGATTATTGCAGAGGTTAGGAGATTCTGTCCTACTGTCCTCCCAAAGAGAGAAAAGCTCACTATTTAGTAATTCAATGCTATAATGTTCAAAAGTGATCATTTCTGACATACAAATATTATTTTCTTATTATATTTTAAGCTGATGAAACCAAAAAATCTCTCTCTTTTTTGTTTGTTTAAAGGTGACTAACCACATTAAAATAATTGGGAACAATGTTCTAAATAAATAGCATGGTCTTAAGAAGTATATATATTAAACATTTATATTTGCCACTTCATTTTTGATCATCCAAATGGTGTCTTAAAAGATTACTGATAAAAATGGGTAGGAAACTTGTTTAATTTTTGTGGAAACCATGTAAGAAGTGGCCATCAAATGATAATACAAAAATGCAGTAGTCTGAGGCTAAGCATTTATTGTTGAAATTCAAAATCTGCTTAAACATTATTTATCATTTTTAATACTTTATTAAAATAAAATTTGTGAAAGAATCTAACTTTATATACATATATTTGTTTTCCTTCATTTATGATAGCAATATAGGTTGAGTGTCTCTTATCCAAAATACTTAGGACCAGAAGTGTTTCAGATTTTTAATTGGTTTTTTCTTTTTGAGTTTGGAATATTTGCATATACAGAATGATATATCTTTGCATCGAAACATAAAATTTATTTATATTTTTATTTACCTTAAACACATAGCCTGAGGGTGATTTTTCCAAAATATCTGTGACAATATAGCAATAAAACAAAGTTTTGGCTGCATTTGACTGCAGCCTGTCACATGAGGTTAGGTGTGAAAGCTTTCGCTTGTGGAGTCATGTCAGCGCTCAAAAAGAGTCAGATTTTGGAGCATTTTGGATTTCATACTTTTAGATTAGAGATGCTCAAGCCATATTTCCATTAGCAATCTAAGAATGCTAAATCAACAGCGAATTGTATTTAATTAGCTTCATTTTCAAATCACCAGCTTAGCCCAGTGAACAAAGGAAATCTCTTTATACAAAATTATTTTTATGTTACTGAAAAGTAAAATTATTAGAAATGTTTAATTTAGGACACATAAGTGACTTAAAAAGGTTCAATCAAAATATAGGCTACTTTATCTAGGCATAATGTTTTTAAATGTAAAAACTACTAATTATTTAATTTTAGAAAAAGAGATGTTATTTTTATCTTCTGCACATATATCTGTCAGGAGCTCAGCTGGGCTACGAGAACTGAGCTGTCAGATGTCAAAGTAGCCAATTAAAGAAACAAGGCCGGGCACGGTGTATCATACCTGTAATCCCAGCACTTTGGGAAGCCAAGGTGGGTGGATCACGAGGTCAGGAGTTCGAGACCAGCCTGACCCAACATGGTGAAACCCCATATCCGCTAAAAATAAAAAATTAACCGGGCATGGTGGGACACGCCTTTAACTCACCTACTCAGGAGGCTGAGGCAGGATAATTGCTTGAACCAGGAGGCATAGGCTGCACTGAGCCGAGATTGTGCCACTGGCACTCCAGCCTGGGAGACAGAGCAAGACTCCGTCTCAAAAAATAAAAATAAAAAAATAAAAGATAAGAGAAGCCGTAAATAAAGAGGTCAGCCTTTAGTCCCTTACTGTGATGATGTAAGCAAGAGTCTAAAACAAGAAGAAACGCTCACTCCCCCTGCTCTATTTTCCCGCATAGAATGTCACACAGAGTGAGAGTCAGGAGATTAAAGGAAAAGTACGAATTGCCTCACTCTTCAGGGATCTACAAACAAAAGTGTCAGTTTTTTGGATTCAAGTGGGGCTAGAGGGAGGGTGGAGAGGGTTTGAGTTTGAAGCTAGGAACAAAAAAGAACTGAATACTGAATCAGTCTGGAAAAGTATCCTTAAGTTTTCTCCCTTCTCTCCTAAAAAGAGACCTCAGAAACACCTGAAGATGACCTTTGCTGAGGGCCTCAGATAAAGAAAACTAAGCTAAAAATGCAAATATGTGAAAGATTCTGACCCGCAAAGAGAGCCTGGATTCTCGATTGCAACTCCCTTCAGAGAATGCAGTCCACCTGATTGTGCACCAAGTCTGGTGTGGGTAGGGCAGTTTCCTTGGTGAGGCCTGCCTAGTGAAATATTTGTAGTTGTATCTGGTCAGGCCTAAAAATCATGCATAGGCTTTAATCAGAAGCAGAACTCTTCAGTATCCTACTGAAATTTGATGTGGACAAGAGCCACACCAAAATATCTGCTAATTTAACACATCTACACTACTAACAAAATAGATCATTTCTACAAATTGACTTTGAAGAATCTTTGTATTGATAAACTCATGTATATGTGGCATATAAGAAAAACATACATGTAGTTGATGTAATTGTTTTCTTCACTAGGTAGGAGGCTGCTGTCTTGTACAGACTCTCTCTCTTCCATGTTCTTATTACAACAGTCTCACTTCTCCAAACTCAGGTAGAATAAATAATCATTAAAAAGAGACTTAGTCTGATGTCAGTGAACATCCATTCACTGGGAATTGTATATACTTTTCCTGCCCTCTGACTGTGGATATATTAATAACACAAATAAATGCAACCATTAAGTCTCAAAAGTAGCAATTAAAAAAAGGGCAAGAATCAAGAACTTGAAGAGCCATGAAATAAGATCAACAATGTGTTCTGAAGAAATTCCTTTTAGAGAGTTCAGTGACATGACTGCATGGAAGTTGGTGGCTGGAATCAAATTTCAAAGTCCAAAAGTCACAAAAGACAGATTTGGGTCGAATCTGAATCAGAAAAATAAAATGCTGATAAACATTACTTGCAGCTAATAAACGTCAGGTGAAAGTAATGGGCAGCTAGATTTCCACTAGTGAAGGAACCAAAAAGGAAGTCAAGGTAGGTGAAGCCATAAATAAAGAGTTCAGCCTTTAGTCCCTTACTGTGATGGTGTAAGCAAGAGTCTAAAACAAGAAGAAATGCTCACTCCCCTGCTCCCTTCTCTTTTGATGTAAGAGAAACAGGGGTATATTGTGAAACACATGTGGCAAGGTCAGCCAGGTAGGAGGGAGATAAATGCCTGACACACTGTGAAAGAAGATGCTTATTTGAAGATTGGCTCTTCAGCTGGCAAGACTTCACAAGCTGCCTGTGAGTCACAACATGCACAGAAAATGGATATTCCTGATCCAACCATTTCAGGAATTCTTGCTTAAGAATATTTACTCATCTCTTTGATATACTGATTTCCTCTCTTTTGGTTATATACCCAGCAATGACATATACATTTCTTAAGTAAATGCTAACCAAATTCTAAATAATACCTATAACTGAGTCAAAAAGACAAAAAAAAAAAAAAAAAAAAGAAAAAAAGAAAAGGAAAAAAAAAACTGACTCAGTAGGGGGCTCTCATTACTTAGCAGCAAACACATTACGTCAATTAAGTTAGTAAAGTGTTCATTATAAAGGTTAAAGATAGCATGGAAAAGCTATGCAAAGCTTGCATAGACAATAACAATTTGCCCTTTATACTATTTTCCATATCCCTCATAAAGCTTTATACGGCTAGTTGTTTAAATATTATATAAGTAATGGTAATAAAATACTGTTTATTTCTCCCTTTCTAAATACCAGAAACTGTGTAAGGTGTATTAATATGATATTTTTTTAAGAGAGTTCACATGAAAACTAAGTTTTCTCACCCCAGTGAAACTGAAAGACAATGAATAATTTGTAGCAATTCATGATGCAAAATAAACCTGCACAACAGGGGATGAATTGCTTGTTGTGACCTTGCTGGGTGTGCCCACCTACAGAGACCAGATCTTGTAAGACCACCATTAAAAGTCTCACTTTCACTGTTTTCCAGGTCTCTGAGTCCATTCTTTCAGTTTGGACAGGTGAGTTTGTTTCTCACTGTTTATATATGCTTCCAGCCCTGGCAAACTCTACATTCATTATTCACAAAATCCTTGCTCTTATCTTAGATGCATTTGGGCTATCACTTCTTGGCAGCCAAACGTAAGTCAGGAATGTAAGCAACAAATTAGTTTATATTGAACTAACTGGTCATGAATTGAGATTAATTAAATTACTTAGTTTTGTATCATCTTAGCAAAACCATGGGGAGTAATACAGTTAAACACAGCAAGAGAATAAGCTTTGATCAAAATGGATAATAAGTATGATCATCTATAACCAACGAAAATTGTCTACAGCAATTATGACCAGCTTTTAGTAACAAAATTAATCTTTAAAAGACCTTGTCTTGCTGGGTCCTCTGGATCTAATCCTGAATATTTTCTCATTTGATCCCTGAACCTCTGCAGAAATGCACAAGGGAGTCTCCTCTTTTTCTTGTTGGATCTCGAATGCTTTTGAGACATTCTGTGTCCTAGGAGCGGACTCTTTAATCCCTCTAATTATTAGCTCTTTAAAGTTTTGCAATAGGACTTGATCTTTGGATTTATTGTTATCCCATCCAGGATTTGTATTTTGAAATTTCTGCTCAGCTGGCAGGACTCCTTGCCTCGGAGGATGCTGTCCTTCTTAAATGGTCAAGGCTACCCTTTTAATCATTCCCTCTCTCCCACAGTAAACAGAATATTTGTGATTGACATTATCTCAGAACAAGTATAAAAATTGGGTCCTAAAAATTTATCTAGCTGCTAAACTAAGAGCGTTTTCCAAGAGTGGCCTCATTTCCTTTTTAAAATTCCTAACCTTGGTATTTGGTAAAGTTGCACTCACAAATCAAACTTCTTCCTGCCCCATGGGGACTTCTCTAAGAGGGTACATGTTAGACACCTGCTGTTTTGAAGAAATAGGGAAACTCTCAATGTCCATCTTACATTGTTCTAATTCGTTCCTCAAGTTTGGGTAAGAATTTAAGAGCGCATTGGGTTTAGCTCCTTCATAACCCCTAGATTCCTCTTCCTCCGGCTTCTTGTTACTCCCTTGTCTCATCCTCCAATTTGTGAGATGTATGGTTGGGAGCCAGAGCCAACCCTGTTAGGGGATCCCAGGGCTTTTCACTGGGGAAGGGCTCTTTACTCTGCTTTTAGCTTCCTCTTTAAGTGGGAATATGTGACTAATTCACTAATCCAACAAAGAGCATAATCCATCTCCTCTTGTGAGGATGGGGTTTTGTCATTGGCATAGAGAATTAAAGCTTGGCACACCCAATTCTCATCTGAGCCGAACTTAGGCAGAAAGCTGATAAATGGGCTTTTTGGGCCAGATAAAACAGCAATCTTCATCATCTTCTGCCTTTTATTGTCCCTGGTTCAAAGATTATACCTTCAAACTTGCAACATTCTCCCCAATGGACTATCTGGGAGAATGTCAGAGGGGGTCTTTTTAGTTCCCACTTTCCTTTGTTCCCTAGGCCTAGAATTCCTGTTTCCCATTTCGGTTAGACTCTGTGTTTGAGCTTTTCCCTGTGTGCTCAAATCCCCTTGCTGTAGGCTTCTTGCATACCCCAAGACCTCTGAAAATGCCCAACTACCAAGGTAGTACTTACGGTCCACTTTTCCTATCTTGGCTCATGCACAAGGTTGCCTGGTGGCCACAGTGCTTGCTTTTCTCCCGGTGTCACTTCCGCTGCCTCCTGAATAACAGTTTCAGGTTTGTCTAAGGCTTCTGCAGGGAGCTGGGACACCCAGACAGAGTCAGCCACCTAAATCACTTAAATCAGGTGGGACACACCTCCCCTCTTGACCAGAATCTCACTCCACTCAGGGAAAGAGATCCCTGTAAGTGCCACCAGGTAGTGAGAAACTCACCATCCAAGTCCAAAGAAGAGATTCAGAGACCTGGAGAACAGTGAAAGTAAGACCACTTTATTTTTTTGAGAGAGAGAAAGATAGTCTCACTCTGTCGCCTGGCTGCAGTACAGCGGTGCGATCTTGGTTCACTGCAACCTCCACTTCCTGAGTTTAAGCGATTCTCCTGCCTCGGCCTCCTGAATAGCTGGGACTACAAGCACAAGCAACCATGCCTAGCTAATTTTTGTATTTTTAGTAGAGATTTGGTTTCACCATGTTGACCAGGATGGTCTCGATCTCCTGACCTGGTGATCCACCAGCCTCGGCCTCCCAAAGTACTGGGATTACAGGCATGAGCCACTGCGCCCAGCTGAAAGTGAGACTTTTAATGATGGTCTTGCAAGATCCAGTGTCCAATAGGCAGGCATACCCAGCACAGTCACAACAAGCAATTTATCCCCTAGTGCACAGGTCTTTCAACCCGTTCCTCATCGGCTGAGGACTATGGGGGTCACAATCTTCCCAGATGCTGTCTATTGATTATCATGTAGAGGTTTTAGGTGTTTTTATTAGTGATGTATGGCTGCATTTTGTCACAAGCCACAGTGCATTTCAATCCTAGTTAGATCAGGGGCTCTTTAAGTATTTGACTTAAGATCTAAGTAGCTGGGCAGGCTGATAAGATCAGACAAAAACGAGCTATTCTGCAGGGTATTAAACATAGACTAAATTTTTTGGTTTGGGTGAGGGCAACTAATGAGGGGGAAGTGGGTGAAAAGAGGGAGGCTGACAAGCAGCCGTCAGCTGTACAAGCTGGTGCACAGTATATCCTGTTTCTTCTGTAGTTTGCTGACCTAAGCTGATTCAAGACACTTTGTCTTGGAAATGGGCCACTGTATCCATTATGTCCTTCATAAATACAGAGATTTTCTACCTATCAGTTAACCAACACCGTTCACATAACCTGTTTGTGAAGTTAAAAGACTTTCATCCTCAGCTATCTAAATTTGGTTAGCTGTGCATATTTGAAATGTAGTCTGCAACCAGTAGCTGTTTTCTCTTCCTTCCTCACTTTATTTGTTGTGATTACCAAGAGTTCCTTCATAGTTACATGCTCTGTTGTTATTTGCCTTTTGTAGAAATAAACTTTACCTGAAGATGAGAAGAGTGAATCAGAAACTAGGGTTTATTAATTTTATATCCCACTGAGTCACTTATATAATGCATATCTTGAAAGTCATTATATTTGTTTATATGTATTTATTCTGTACAATGTGAATAACAATGTCTTACAATAATGTTTGGAAACAAGTTTTCCTCCTCATCTTTTTACCAGATATATATTTTTTCAAGTAAATTCTACACAGTTTGTTTATATAGCTAGCAAGAGGGCAAAATAAAATATTTCCAGAAGTCACTTAATTATAGACAATAGATTTTAAGGTAGACTACACATAAGAACCAAAATAGATTATGTGGCTCATATCATTTGGGAGATAACTCATTTCTTTCTCTCAAGTACCTTATTTTAACATCAGAGATTCTTTCTATTTCAGTAATTTATCTTGTAAATTTCTTGCCTTCAGTGGAGAGGAACAAAAAATACAAGGTGACATCTCATAGTACTTCCTTAGAGTTTATGCTCAGCAGAACTTATTTTCCTGAGGTCAACTAAAAATAATTGTTGATAAAAAGAAGGATCTGAGGATAAGGTCTACGTTCGCTGGATTCGTTATTTTGGGTTATAGAATTATCTGAATGCTTTCTCAATACTCTTTCTTTTTTTGGCTTTTAGGATTGTCTGAATGCTTTCTCAATTTTCTTTCTTTCCTTCTTTCTTTATCTTTTTTTCCTTTCTGTCATCTTTATTTCTTTCATGTTTCTTTCTGTCTTTCTTCATTCCTTTTCATTATTTCCTTTTTCTTTTTCTTTTTTTCTGAAAAATGCTTTGATTGACCTCTAAATATGATCAGTTACTACCACTGGAATCTCCTGTATGGCCCAAGCTTCATATTGAAAGAGAAGGTGAAACAAAAAGAAAAAATGATCTGCATGATTAAAAGGAGAAAATTTTAATTTTAATTTTTTGAATTTTTGAGAATAGAACAAGAGGGAGGAGAAATTAGCTCAGTAGGACCAAAACAAGTCTCTGAAATATGGTGAGATAAGAAGGGTATCCTAACAGATATGACAAAAGACTTCTTTTGGGTTAAAAAAATTGCTGAGAATGGTGATTAAACATTAAATATTGTTTTCTGTAACTCTCTTTATCACCAAAACTTCAATAAAATTCTACCAGACATGACACCCTTGGGAATATGCTGTGGAAAATAAGAATGTATTGGGATACATGAGTGAAGAGGCACTAACAATTTATTGTTCTGAACTATCTTTCTAAGGACATTTGATTGGCCCACAGTTTTGAAGATACAAATAATGTCTCTCTCCTTAGTGGAGGGCAGATTTGTCTGCTGTCTGGTGTAATAAAAACAATGCTTTTCTCTGGGGCAAACGTTCTGTGTGTTTTCTTAAAATCCACTGAAAAGTTTGGGGTTTTCTAAACTCAGGGTTCCTCTTCTATAATCCACTCTATTTGTTATGTGTCATGATTGGAATCAAAACTTAGGAAAATGACACAAAACACTGATTATCTGGCCACCGATATTGGTAAGTGATAATGCTTTGTCATTTGTCTCTTACCCACGAGTCTCATATTGCCTGTTAGTCTTCATGAATCAAGCTAACCTGTTAGTTTGCAAATGGGGTAAATTCTAAGACTTTTCACAGCCCTATAGAAGGGTGATCTTCAACATGGAATGCAGTTGGCCAATAAGAAATGACAGCATCATTTCTGTGCTCGGAGAACCTGTGGCAGGTGCTCAGAGTTACAGCTAAGAAAAAGGAGGGAAACACTGACTGACATATATAAAATGTGACCTCTACTCCTTGTTACTCAAGTACAAAAGATATTATTGAGGATACTAAGTGGATTCCTCATGTAAGTGTTGTGGATGCAGATATATTCTATTTGGATCTTAAAGGAAAAAGTGGCCTGAATAAATTAAGAGGAGTATGAAATACTGGAAAAATCAAATTTACATCTTTCTTCCCTGCCTAATTGTTTATTTTTCAGCATACATTTATATACTATGTAATTAAAGAGAACGTTTCCAAATCTTAACACAAATTTGCCATATTTCATTATTTAATAGGTTGCTATTCTCAGGAATAAGTACTGGGGCATAGTATAGTTAATACTTATATTAATGAGAACTAAGCAGAATTATAAAACTGAAATCATGGATCATAATTTTCTAATTTTACAAGTTTGGAATTTGTGGTAACTGGAAAAGGTGTGAACCAAGGTTTACATTTGTCATGCCAATCATAAAGTCACTAAGAAATCAGCATTGAAATAAAAATTTAAAAATGGCATTTCTTACAAAACAAGTTCCAGGCATCAAGAAAATATTCTGGGTATTGCAAATTCAAAAATATCCCTGCATTAGGAATTGAAACCTGATTATATGGGTTGATAGCTTAATATGATGCTTCATGAATTATTTCTATCTAGTAATAAATAAAGATATTTGATAAAACATATTAAGTTAATCTGAATAATTGTATGAATTTAAAGTGAACGAAGCTGCTGTCATTGGCCGCTTTTTAGAATTCAGTATTCATTTGAACCAACATTCTACCAGTTATCTTTCCTAGCAAGCTTCTATAAATATTTTTAGATTTGAAGCATCTTTATTTTTAGTGTAATGATCACTGTCAACTTTTGCCCCTGTTTTTTAAATGAACTGCCAGGTAACAGCACATCTAGAAACAAGAAAACAGGAAGCTATCCTCTATCAGCACTCTGTGAAGGTTTCATTTCCATTACAGTCACCAAAAAATTCACCCATTAATATCTTTCTTTCTTTACCAAATTAGTGTCTCAGAATAACAGCTTCTAGAAATAGTGTTCAGCTTGACTACTCATTGCGTCTAACTTGATGTGATAGAAGTGGAAGGGATGTTCCTTGGTGACATTTATGCATTTTCTCAGAACACCATCCTTTCACTATAAATTTGATTAGAATAAATAAGCGTTACTAAGCTTTTAAAATTCTCTTTAAGAACTCAAAAAAGAGAATGTTTCGTTAACTTATGTTTTTTGGTGGCAGGAGGCAGGGTTTGTGTTTTTCCTAGGAGCTATAGGATAAGATGGGTGAGCACCTACCCCTTAAAGCCTTCGGTAAAATTGACAATTATTAATGTTATCTACCCAGTGCTTCCCACTGTCTTCATGTCATGTCACACATGAAAAAAACATGTTTTTGCAGACACACGGGTAACCAGATAAGGCTGCAAGAGACCTAGTCACAGCACAACAATGTACACTTTATCACCCTTTGGGAATGGGAAGATCTAAGGAGGCCATTCTATTCAAAATATTGGGGAATACATTGCTTTTGATGTATCATTAAATCTCTCAAATGAATTAACATAAAAGCAAACTCCATATTATTCCTTCTTTTAATTTCAGCACTTTCTTATTTAATAGCATTATCTGGAAACAAATCACATACATGAAGAATTATCCACTCTTTTGGTTTATTTTATCCCATTTTACTAAGGAAATGTTGGTATTATAATTGGGAGAATAAACACATACACATATACAAAGACTTACTATGGGACAGCATAATGTATACAATTTTTTTATAAAAAACAGGATGAGGTGGCAAATCTATTGTAGGATAACTAATTTTACATAATAGTAACTGACCCTAAATAAATCTTGCTTTAAATCATAAATCTTCATGAATATCTAGCCAAAATAGGATTGACACAAAAAGGAATAGAAAATGCTAATTCCAAACCTTTTAATTCAATCCATCTTATGAATTAAGTTCCAAACTTTTTTTTGAAGGTTTTTTTTTAAGTTTTTTTTTAAATTTATTATTGCATTTTAGGTTTTGGGGTACATGTGAAGAACATGCAAGATTGTTGCATAGGTACACACATGGCAGTGTGATTTGCTCCCTTCCTTTCCTTCATCTATATCTGGCATTTCTCCCCATGGTATCTCTCCCCAACTCCCCACCCCTGCTGTCCCTCCCTTATTTCTCCCCAACAGACCCCAGTGTGTGGTGCTCCCCTCCCTGTGTCCATGTGCTCTCATTGTTCAACACCCGCCTATGAGTGAGAACATGTGGTGTTTGATTTTCTGCTCTTGTGTCAGTTTGCTGAGAATGATGGTTTCTAGGTTCATCCATGTCCCTACAAAGGACACAAACTCATCATTTTGATGGCTGCATAATATTCCATGGTGTGCATGTGCAACATTTTCCCTATCCAGTCTGTCATCAATGGGCATTTGGGTTGGTTCGAGGTCTTTGCTACTGTGAACAGTGCTGCAATGAACATTCACGTGCATGTGTCCTTATAGTAGAATGATTTATAATCCTTTGGATGTATACCCAGTAATGGGATTGCTGGGTCAAATGGAATTTCTATTTCTAGGTCCTTGAGGAATTGCCACACTATCTTCCACAATGGTTGAACTAATTTACAACCCCACCAACAGTGTAAAAGTATTCCTATTTCTCCACATCCTCTCCAGCATTTGTTGTCTCCAGAATTTTTAATGATCACCATTCGAACTGGTGTGAGATGGTATCTCAATGTAGTTTTGATTTGCATTTCTCTAAAGACCAGTTATGATGAGCATTTTTTCATATGTTTGTTGGCCTCATGTCTGTCTTCTTTTGTAAAGTGTCTGTTCATATCTTTCACCCACTTTTGAATGGGCTTGTTTGTTTTTGTCTTGTAAATCTCCTATTCAATATAGTATTAGAATTTCTAGCCAGAGCAATCAGGCAAAAAAAAGAAATAAAGCGTATTCAAATAGGAAATTAGGAAGTCAAATTTTCTCTATTTGCAGACGACATGATTGTGTATCTAGAAGACCCCATCATCTCAGCCCAAAATCTCCTGAAACTGATAAGCAACTTAAGCAAAGTCTCAGGATACAAAATCAAAGTGCAAAAATCACAAGCATTCCTAGACACCAATAATAGACTTCAAGAGAGTCAAATCAAGAACAAACTGCCATTCACAATTGCTACAAAGAGAATAAAATACCTAGGAATACAACTTATAAGGAACGTAAGGGATCTCTTCAAGGAGAACTACAAGGCACTGCTCAACGAAATAAGAGAGGACACAAACAGATGGAGAAACATTCCATGTTCATGGTTAGGAAGAATCAATATCACAAAAACGGCCATACTGCCCAAAGTAATTTACAGACTCAATGCTATCCCCATCAAGCTACCATTGACTTTCTTCACAGAACTGGAAATAACCACCTTGAACTTCATATGGAACCAAAAGAGAGCCCACATAGCCAAGTCAGTTCTAAGCAAAAAGAACACAGTGGGAGGCATCACACTACTGGACTTCAAACTATACTGCAAGGCTACAGTAATCAAAACAGCATGGTACTGGTATCAAAACAGAGATATAGACCAATGGAACAGAACAGAGGCCTTGGAGGCAACACAACTTATCTACAACCATCCGATCTTTGACAAACCTGACAAAAACAAGCAATGGGGAAAGCATCCCTGTTTAATAAATGGTGTTGGGAAAACTGGCTAGCCATGTCCTGAAAGCAGAAACTGGACCCCTTCCTGACATCTTACACCAAAATTAACTCCAGATCGATTAAAGACTTAAACCTAAGACCTAACACCATAAGAACCCTAGAACAAAATCTAGGCAAAACCATTCAGGACATAGGCATAGTCAAGGACATCATGACCAAAACACCAAAAGCATTGGCAACAAAACCCAAAATAGACAAATGGGACCTAATCAAACTCCACAGCTTCTGCACAGCAAAAGAAAACAGTCATTAGAGTGAATTGGCAACCAACAGAATGGGAAAAAATTTTTGCAGTCTACCCATCTGACAAAGGGCTAATATCTAGAATTTACAAAGAACTAAAGTTCCAAACTTCTGTATATTTTCTTTAGGCAAGAGAAAAAATCTTGCTCCAACCAGTGATAAACACCAGAGAATCCAGTCAATACATGAACTCATCAAATTTACTTATTTCTTATCATTCTATTTCTAATTCTAGCTCATAAATATATACACATACAATTCTATCTTATCAATTGTCTCCATGCCAGCATTTAAAAAGCAGGTGATTGAGGGAAGAAGCCATGGTAGAGAAAGAAACATAGAGAAAAGATCAGGAATTGAGGGACCTATGAATAAAATTAAAATGAACTATAAATAAATGTTTATATTCTAAAATATATATGCCAATATTATTAAGAAATTTATGAATATGTTATATAGTTATATAAATATATATAATTATGAAGTTCCTGAAAATATTTTCATGACATCTTGGCATGGTGGCTCAAGCCTGTAATTCCAGCACTTGGGGAGGTCAAAGCACTCAGATTACTTGAGGTCAGGAGTTTGAGACCAGCCTGGCCAACGTGGTGAAACCCCATCTCTACTAAAAATACAAAAATTAGCCAGGTGTGGTGGTGGGTGCCTGTAATCCCAGCTAATGGGGAGGCTGAGGCATGAAAATCACTTGAACCCAGAAGGCAGAGGCAGTGAGCTGATGTCACACCACTGCACTCCAGCCTGGGTGACAGAGTAAGACTCTGTCTCTCTCCAATAAAAGAAATATTTTCATGACAGTTTATTTTCTAATAGATACATTGTACCTAGTATGTTGATGTTCCCTTTCAGATAACTAAATCCATCAATAATATTTTAATATAGAATAAAAATATATGCAATACATTTATAAATACCATATTGACAAAAATTCTCTATACCAAAAAACATGCTCCTCTGCTTTTCACTCTCTCCTTTTCTCCTTTCGTTGGTCTCTAGCTACAGCTACATGGATAGGAATCAGAAGCACCTTAAACACTTTTGAAGATTTCATGTAGAAAAATGGAAAACTGGTCAACTAAAACTAAGATACTTAAAAGAAACAAGTCAACTGGTCATTGGGTAAATTGGCTTTTGGCTAACTGAACTAGATCCCAGTTCTGCTTAAGCCTGGATCTTGTAAAGATATGATAGCCAACATTTCATTTGAAGCTAGCTGGAACCTAGCCATGATAAGTTTACATAGAAAATGGTCTTCCCATCCGTTCCCTATTACACTGTCTCAAATATAATCCTTGTTTGTGTCAGTTTAGCTGTTCAATCTACATTTCTGCCCAGTTTCTTTCTTGTTATCAACATTTTCAGAAATCCAAACCCCTCCCCAAGAAGTCATGTACGTCTAAAGCAAATGAATAGGATTCACCCATTAAGCATACAGGTCTTTGTTTAGAGATTTAAAATTTGTTTTGTTTTTAACATTTAAATTTTCTCACAAGTCATGTTCTATTCCCAGTTTGCTGAATATTTGCTTCTTAATGGTCCATTTCATTATTCTGCAGAAATTCTGCTGAATCTTCATTGCACATAACATTTTATTATAGCCATTTGCACTTTTATATTTATCCATCTTTATTTCTTCATCTCTGACATTCATGATCAATACACTACATCCAATTGCTCTAAAAGAAATCCTGTGGGATTCCATTAAAGCAGCTCTTTTTACACTAAAATACACTATATTAACAAAAACATATTATTTTGATTCTTCAACTAATTTTCATTTTTGTTCTTATATTTTTCCCCAAGATTTTAGGTGCCATACATTTTTTAAAGTGCTTAAAAGTTAATAGTCCATGTATATCTGTTGTAAGAAAAAATCCAATATACAGACCAGGGTTTTTTTTAACAGCACAATAATGATCTTCGCAATAGTGAAAAGAAGAAAGCATATCCACATTATAAATAAATACTGCATTTTAACGTAAAATACATTTTAGCAATACATATATGAAATTCATAACTTTCAATATTTCTACTAATCTAATGGAGTGAAATTTTAAAGCACAACTTGATATGTAGCAGTTTTAATATTATGTTTTATAAGGTACTTGAAATGTCTATGTATCATCAAGGAGGATAAATTTCTTATCAAATCAGAGGAATTAAAACTGTTGGCAAGAAAACATTATAGAATTTCATTCTCAGAATTATTCAAACTGGACTGGCATTCATTCTTTTGCTTCATTTTTGACAGACTTAAGAGTCAGTGCTTTTAAAAAATCTTATTGAAATTTTGTTCTAATTAAATACCCCATTTGTATTCATAAATATGAATAGTTTCTCTATTTAAATGGAATGCCCTTTGGATTGTTAAGTGCACCATGCATCACATCTGTTCACTTTCCAATGTGGTAAGTTGCCAGCTTATATTAAAAACAATACAAATGAAGTAATACCAGGAAAGAGCATGTGGGGAGGCAAGCAGTAGATACAACTACTTTCATGTCATTTTTGAATCTCTTTATCAAACTCCTCCTCAAACTTTTGTATAGATACTTCTTTTCACCTGGGGAACTATTGTTGGACCATATGTTCCTCATGATATGATGTAAGTCTCTGCTCATAATAACAGAGACAGAGAAAACCACAGACAGGAATCAGAACAAGACCTAAGGCAGGTCTGAACCTACAAATGTGAGATGCTGGGCAGGCTTCCCTCCTAACCAATATTCCTTAAATGTTTTGTTCAATCTTTATTAATGGGAGCAAGTAGAAAACTGATTTTCCATTTATTAAAACTATACACTTCTTTCTTTATAGTCAAAATAATGAGCAGTTCTGTCATATGTATTGGATGCAATATTCCATTTTAACTTACTATATATTCTGAATTAGGTTTCCATACTTGTTTTCTGTTGTTTATGAAATAAAATGGCATAGTCGCTGAGGCTCATGGTTTAGATTAACAGGCATTTACTTGCTTTCAAATCTCTAGACTGGTCAGAATTCATAAATTAAAAAATACAATGACCAATTAAATTTGAATTAAACAGCAAATAATTTTTTATATTAGTAAATCCTAAATATTTTCCATTCCATATTTTAATATAAGTATTATGTCTTAATTTTTGAGACATATTTATACTTTGGATTCACTATTTGTCTCATATTCAGATTTAACCGGATGGTTTTTTTTCTTTCTGGCAACCCCACTATGCACATTTTTGAACTAAAGAACTCGATTTTAGTTAAAATAGAATAGCCAAGAGTGATTATGCCCAGAACTCTTTATGCAACATACATTTTTAAAAGGATGAGTTTCCTGGGCAAAGAATGCTTCTGAGTAGATGCAGCTGGAGTGTCGAGGCTGTTATGTATTCCAGACAGGAGTTGAAGGAGACTTGCACTAAGAAGATAAAAGAAACGCTAGAGAAAAGTTGATAGAATTATAGGATATGAAAGTGATAAAATCAACAGGGAAGGCTATTTGTCTAAACTAAAGGAAGCTGAAGCTTTAGGGTGCTTATGTAACAAGGCTGTTTTCTGGAAAACACTGGCAGTGTCTAACCAGTCCACCTGCATCACTCTAGCCCCCTACTGTTAGTTTTCACTTAGCCAGAACATTTTGCTTTTCAAAAAGCAAATATGATTTTGTCACTTCCAAGCTTAAAAATCCTGCAATGTCTTCCTACTGTTGTTAGGACACATGAAGATCACTCCTCATGAGGTCCTTGTCTCACTCCCCAGCTACATCTACTTCTCTGCTAGCCCTCTGGCCACACTGGCTCCCTTTGTCTCTAAGATATGGTACGGGTCCCCCTTCAGTAGGGCTCCAAATGGATATAGGGATCTGTTCTCCATACTCCCATCCATTCTTCCAGTCTAATGTTGCATCCCTTCCTGTCAGAGACCATTCTTGACTTCCCTGACTTTATAAATTCCCTCCATTATGTGCTGTCAGAAAACTGGCTACCTTTCCTCTGTACCACCTGTCAGTGTTGAATTTACATGTTTGTGATGTTTTTAACAGAAAATACCGAAGATATACACAAAGAGAGAGAACATAATGAAGCCTTAGGTACCCATCTGAGATCCAGTGCTGTGGTCTGAGTGTTTGTGTCCCCCCAAATTCATATGTTGAAATTCTAACTCCTCAAGGTGACGAGATTAGATGTCCTCTGGGAATTGATTAGGTCATTGGGGCCTAGCAAACAGAATTAGTGCCCTTATAAAGAACGTCTTAGAGAGCTCTTTTGCCCTTAATGCTACATAAAAACACACTGAAGAGGTAACTGTCCATAAAGCAGGGTTTTCATCAGAAACCAAATCTACCAGCACCTTGATTTTGAGCTTCCCACTCAGCCTCCAGAAAGATGAGAAGTAAATTCTTGTTTGTAAGCCACCCAGCTTAGGGTATTTTGTGACAACAGCATGAAAAAACTAAGACATCACTGTGGTCTTAATGTTGCGTCCTCCCTACATTCATATGTTGAAATCTTAACCACCAAGGTGATGGTATCAAGTGGCAGGGCCTTTAGGAGGTGACTAGGTCTGGAGGCTGAAACCCTCAGGATTGGACTAGTGTCCTTATGGAAGAGATCACAGAGAACCTTTCCACCATGTGAGGACACAGTGAGAAGGTGCCATTGATGATGAAGTTGACACTCATCAGACACTGAATCTACTAGTGCCTCGATATAGGACTTTCCAACCTCAAAAATGTGAGAAACAGAGTTTTGTTGTTTATAAGCCACCCAGTTTTATGGTATTTCTTATAGCAGCTCTAATGAACTAATAATGCAAAACTAGCAATTCACAGCAGTCATTTCATTATGACATCACCTATTCCCCATCCAGATTATTTTGAGACAATTCCCTTTTCATCTCAAATAATTCAACACGTATCTCTGAAAGATAGATACCCTTTTAACAAAATTTATATCAGAGCTGAAATTTTCAATATATTTGCATGACTATTTGGATTTTTGGATTAATGTCAGTACCCCCCACTGGACTGCAAATATCAAGAGGATTGAGACCACATTTTGTCTTTAATTCTCATCGTATCATAACATCTAATTAAATTTTGAGCATATAGTGTTTTTTCCAGCCTAGAAAGAGATGTTCATTAAATCCATTTATATTTGTTGTTTTATTTTCTTCTTTTTAGTCTAGATTTTTCATTCATAAGATTTCTATTTTTATTATATTTTGCATCTAGAGCAGGAATTACTAACATAGGCCAGTGTCAGTTAGTACCTTAGGGGGTTTATTCACATGCCAGACAAATTTGCCAGTGATGATAAAATTGTAGCTTAAGAATTCCTCTCAAGAGAAGGTTAATAGATGAACTCATAATACAACAGTACCTGACATGCAGTGGAGTTCAGGAAGACAGTTTCCTCAAATGCTGAAATGGCACACAAAATTTGTGGAGTGAATATTAAAACAAAACACAACCTAAAAAAATAGAATTGATAAAAATGCAATGTCCTACAGATCGTTGATGATTACTTTATAATTTCCAATAGAGATCATGGTTTAACAAGTGCTCTTGTGAAGAAGAATGAAGGGTTTTCACTACATGTGCTTCACTAAAATATGAAAGCCCATCGCTCACTCTTTGTTTGCCTACAACTGAAACCTTGTACTCAGTAGACATTCATTAAATATTATTTGAATGCACAAGTGAAATAATAAGTGAAGTGTCAGTTCTAGCTGCTACAAGACATCATTTAAAACTTAGGCTGAATTAATAGAATTACAGGCAGAAGAACAAGGGAGGAGACAGTCTTGGTCTGCTCGCTATAGCAAGACCACAACTCTAATAAGATTGAGTCCAGTTCTGAATAACATACTTAATGTGAATTTATAATGCTAGGCTATTCAGAGTTCAAGCATCAGACAGGAAAACCCTGGCCAAAGGTGTTACAGAATCATTAACAACTTTGGATAAATTGTCATACTAGAAATCTTTAAGGCTCCTTCAACTCTTAATCTTTTAAACTTTTAAAAGATAATGACAAAAGTGAAACATGTTAAACACGTCACAAAAAAATGGCAAAGCAAAAAACAGAGCACCTCATGGAGCCAAGATTAGCTGTGTAAACTAGAATACTGTAATAATCCAATTAAATTTTATTTTCACCTGTACTTTTCTAGAAATAAATTCAAACCCTTACAGATAATTGTGTATTAATACTATTTTATTATAAAATGCAAATTTTTAATTTAAATGCAATAATAACAAAGTAATAAAAACAAGAAAATTTAAAATATAAGAGGTATTTTATCATTTAAGAGGTAATCTAGATTGATTCTTTATGAAAGTTCGTGGAAGTGTCTTTCTAGCTTCTCACTGAACACATACAGGATCCAGAAATATATTCTCAAGAGAAGTAACTGAATCCATTTTGAGATGTGTTCTAGTCACTGGAAATTATTCTATGTTAAGTTAAAATTTTCTTCCGCTTCGTTTTCACCTTTTTTCCTAGTCCTATCATCCAGAACTTCTCAAAATGTATCTAAACTTTCCTACACATATGAATCTTTAAATAAATAAAAAGAGTTATTGAGTTTCTCACACTTTCCTTCTCCAGATGAAACATTCTCAGCTCTTTCAGATAGGTTCTCATATCACGATTTACAGTGACCAGCAGTGTTCACTGTTTGTACTAGAACATTCTTCACTATGATTAGAAGACCCACAAAAGTGAGCTTTCCAGAAAAGAACACAGTGCCCTAGTGACGTCTTCCCAGTGCAGAGTAGAGAAGCCGCATCCTAACCTCACTTCTAGTTATGCAAGAGCACAGGACACCATTGGCTTGTATTGAGCTTATTAACAATGAAAGCTAAAATCCTCTCACTAGTCAATATGAATTAGCATGTTAATAAGCAGCACTATTGGCTAGCAAATAATCAAAATTTGTATGAAAATACTATGAAGTTCCCAGATATCCTTTTGGGAAATAAACAGAGTATTAATCCATAAATAATGAGGATTAGATTTTATTATTCCCACTTTATAAATAAGGAAAAGACAGATTAAATGATGTGTTTAGACTTAGAACCAAGTTACAACCAAGGGGCAACAAAAATTATCCTAGAACTACCCCAGCCTGGTGCATTGCACATTTTGCTATACCATGCTACCCTCTAGCAAGTATTTTCCATCATCCTTATCTCTAGCACTATGTATAACAAAGTTCTCAAAAGAGTAATATAGAGTAATAAATAAGTGGAAATATGTATTCTTTGTTGCTTTTTTTTAATCTCCCTCTGTACATTTAAAAATATGTAAACAAAAGGTTTGTGGTTGTCTGGTACTTTTGAACGAGAGGGTTTTCTTAAAGTATTTTTGAAAAACTACTTTTAATTCATGCTGATGGGTAATTTTTCTTTAGGGCCTAGAATAATGAGCATAGCATTTTATGCTGACTTGAGACAGTAAACAAAGTAAGAATTTATGTGCTTAAACCAACTTATGAGTTATGGATTCAAAATTTATTAGTGTGAACCTAAAAGCCATTTTAAAAATTGAAAATAATACAGTTTTCATCAGCTTTTCAGTTCCTGTCCAGCAGTGAATTGAACAAATCCATTAGAGCTACAAACATAATTTCAGCAGAGTTCAGGTGGGATTCTGCCTAAAAGACTGTAGCTGATTCTCCAGAAGCACCAAGGAGGTCCTTGAACTGGGGTACCTAAAGATAATATATGTAATTTATGTTATATCACTCAGTAGCCCTGGTGAATCTTCTCTCTCTAATATTTCCAGTGACATTTAGCTGCATCTGCAATTAATTATTTCCACAAATTGCTGTGATATATCATAGGATAGTGTCACAAGGGCTATTTAACTGAGAAGCTCATTTTCTCTAAATTCACTGGGTGTTCTAAATGTCTTTCCAGTGCAGCTTGCAGAAGATAAGGTGAAAGCTTGTCATCTGCAACTACTAATTATCTCCCTAGAATGGGGACACCCTGGTCTGACTATGTCAGGGAAATGATCACAGCTGTACAAACAATGCCACTTGGTAATATTTGGTCAACTACAACTCAATCTCTCATCTTTCCTGGTAGTGAACACTCTTCATGACCATGTGAAGGTCTGCCCTGTATCCTGTCATCATTTACTGCATTCTCTTACCTCTTGCTTTCTGGAGCCTCATTATGCTCTGTTTGGCTTGAATCACACTCTACAACCTGAGCAAGTTTTCACCAATAAAACAGTCATGAGCTCATGGAACACAATGTTTTCTTCATTCAAGGACAATTAAGAGAGAATTTCTCTTCTCTTCCTGGAAAATTCAACCACTTATCTTTCATCTAAAGAACTGGGGCTTGTAGCAACTGCAGTAATTCATTTATCATTTATTTTCAATCTATTGTGGATTATTATAAAATCGTGAAAATAGCACCAGGTTTAAAGATTTGCCATTGAATCTAGGCAATGCCATATATTAGAGTGGTAAAGTTACCTCTCTGAGTTTTAGTTTCCTCACAGGAAATAATGAGATGTCCATCTCCAAAAGGTATTTTGATGATAAAATTAGGCAAAAAATGTGAAAACTCCTGGCCCAATACCTAGCATTATTAGGAATGCTAAATTTTTTTAAATCATAAGCAAATGATTCAAATAGTATGATACTTTTCTTACCCAGATATATAATTATTTGGACAAAGACGGTCCTCTAAGCCCCAACTGTATTGTAGGAGTTCATCAAATAAATAAAAATCACTAACCAGGGATGCAAGATATATTATGGTAACAGAAGGTGTTAAAATCTCTACAGAGTAAATTAAATTTGTGCTGCTAACTACACTTTACATATTGACAGCATCATTAAAAAATAATAACCCAGGAGTATTATTACTGCATAGATTTTATTTTCATAATAGCCCACAGCTTTATTTTCAAAGTTACATGCTTCACATTCTTCGTTTTCTAATTTCATGTCAGAAATAAAGACTGAAAATATGTAGTAATCAAAAAGACTTCAGTGGAATTTCACACATGTATGTCACAGCAATCTGAAATTTGATTTTGAGAAACATTTTTAGCTCTTGCTCCCTCTTCCACACTCCATTCTTTCCTTAGTGGTGATCCTTGCCATAATTGGTTCTTGATAGATAAAAAAGAGCATATTGATATTAAATTTTTGATAAGTTGGCTATATTTTTAATATAGAAATGGAATTTTTTTGAAGAAGAAATGTCTAGTGTAGCTTTCTCCAAGTGGTTCTGCAATTATGCCAGGAAAAAGAACTGATTGAAAATGTTTAGATAACTTTTAGATAATGCTCGTTTATTTACTTCAATTAATAAAGCTTCTATTGCAATAATATATTGGCTATTTTTTTAAAAAAATGTGACTATAGGGTTTATGTTATTAGATCCATAGATATCTTTTATCATTTCTGTAACAATAAAAAAGTAATTTCTAGAAGCTGGCACTAAGTTCATGGACAGAATGTGTTTCATGAGAGAATATAAATGGGGGCAGTTCTTGGGCCTAGTTTTATTAGTTTTCAGAGAAGTCATAAACTCCTCTCGACAGTGTACCATTTAATAGAAACATATAAATAATAATACATAATATATGTAAAACTCTTAATATAAGAATAAACTTCTTTGTGTATACATTTACATAAAAGAAAACTAGTTTGGAGGACCTTTAGTGGGTCCGGGCATATTTATAAAATATATACATTGACAAGATTGGGGGAAATTTTTGCATTATTTCCATAAACTGTCTTCAGGATAAATTATCATCTTTCTGAAAAAAAAAAATCAGCAAGAAAACTCCTGAAAACTTCTAATTCTCCTACAAGTCATATATGAAATTTGATACCTGATAGGATTTAAATTGTAAAGAGTCCAGGATGAAATTCTCAAATACTCTCATACCTTTCAATTAAGTGTGAGGGTGACAGGGAATTGAAGTCCTAAGGAACCTAGAATGGGTTTAACTCTGAGAAGCTTCCAATGCAAACCTTGTTGTTATTAATCTGGTCTATCCAGCCTGATGGCTGAAAGCCCATATTACTGCAAGTCCATCCAAATTGCTACAATACAATGATGTTTTCATTCAAATGTGAAATTGTTGTTTTTTCCCCTAAAGTATCATTGCCTTTTACTGTACGCTACCTAGAGAGTTGTATCGCTTATAAAAAAGGGTTTACAACCTGTTGACAGCTGACTTTGACACATCCAATGTATGTTAACAGCTCCTCACCACAATCTTTCTTTCTCTCCTTAACATATTTCAACTTAAATAATGCAACTATATGCAGTCTACTTTCTTCTAATTTACTGCAACTCATATGTATCTCGTTGTTATGTGTAATTTGATGCAGTTATTTGCTTTCTGTAGTTTCCTCACTGTGCTGTGCCCTTTCCTCAAATTTTAGAGCATGCTTGTTTTTCTATTACACACTATCAAGACATCCACAGAGAAGAATGAAATCAGATGTCTCTTGTATTCAAGGGAAATGAGTTAAGATGATATACTGAAACTCATGATTGGTTTGAATACCATTTTTATTATATCTGTTCACATAATACTTTTAGCATTATATTATTTTCCTATTAAAAGCTTTATCATAACAATTCGGAACAATTTTCTGTTGCAGTGAAAGGTTTTGATAGTAAAATTGATGAAGTGTGTTTCATGTCTGCTTAAATTTTACAAAAAGAAATAGGACCAGTTAAAATCCCCTTCTAGAAAATGTCTTACTTCTAACAATAGTATAATTTTCTACCCACTGGATTTTTTTTTTCCATTTTCAGGGTTGTTTCCTTTAGGGAACTCTTAAATCTGGCAGTCTCAATTTTTATTAGTTAGTTCAAATAACAAAATGTAGTTTGATATAGCATATTTTGGTCATTTGCAACTGGAAAATTTGAAAGGAAGAAAAAAAATCAGCATTTCATGATGATATCCATGAAGATATTTTTCCTTTAATTATGTAAAGCCCAGAATATAACTATAACCTAAATCAGAAAAATGTATATCTATTTGTAAGTATTTTAATAACAAACTTCCATAATATGCCCCACTAGAAAATATAAATTATTAGGAGCAATTAGCATCTCTTCAAACATTTATACAGGCCATTCAGTCCCCCAGGATCTGAAAATGACCCTTATTACATCAATAATAAGTACAATGGGCAGTGCCATTATTTCCCTTTCCCTTATTTTTTCCTTCATTTCTCCTGTGTTCAAATATTTCTGATGATGTCTTTATGTTATATATGCACATATTTCCCATCATCAATGCATTTGAATAAAAAACTAGAAAATGAATAAACAAATGTATGAACCAATACATACAAACTTGAGGACCAAAACATTGTTTAGAATAGTAAAAAATGACTCCAGCTGTCACCTAGACTTGAGAATCACAAGTTCTTCAGATTATTTGAAGAATTTTTTTTCCTACTCCTCTCAGTAAAAGGCACAGAAGGATTAGGTAGCTCTGGGTGGGCAGACATTCTCTGTAAATGTCCAAGTAGTAAATATTTTAGTATGCGCAGGCTACAAACACTGTTTGTCAAATATTTTTATGTTTCTTTAAACCCATTAAATATTTAAAACATCATTCTTTTTGTGTTTTGTTTTAGAAACTATTAACAGCACAAAAGCAGTTTTCTCATAATTATATAAATACGTCAATGCTGTTGATAATTATTAAAGATCTTTTTTTTTAAAAAAATATTATTTTATTTTTGACAGTCTTATTAAGATATAATTTATATATTAAAAACTAAGCATATTAAGAATGTACAGTTTGAAGTGTGGACATATTCACTCACCTGTGAAACCATCACCAGAATCAAGGTAACAGACATATCCATCACCTCCAAAAGTTTCCTTGCATCTTTTTCTTTTGTAGGTAAGAACATTTAATATGAGATCTATCCTCTTAATGAATTTTTTAATTTTTTTATTATACTTTAAGTTCTGGGATACATGTGCAGAACATGCAGGTTTGTTACAAGTGTCATGGTGGTTTGCTGCACTCATCAACCCGTTATCTACATTAGGTGTTTCTCCTAATGTTATCCCTCCCTTAGTCCCTCATCCCCCAACAGGCCCTGCTGTGTGATGTTCCTCTCCCACTCTTCATGTGTTCTCCTTGTTCAACTTCTACTTATGAGTGAGAACATGTGGTATTTGGTCTTTTGGTCCCTGTGTTAGTTTGCTGAGAATGATGGTTTCCAGCTTCATTCATGTCCCTGCAAAGGACATGAACTCATCTTTTTTATGGCTGCATAGTATTCCCTGTTGTATATGGTCAACATTTTCTTTATCCAGTCTATCATTGATAGGCACTGGGTTGGTTCCAAGTTTTTGCTATTGTGAATAGTGCTGCAATAAATATACATGTCCATGTAAAACACCATTCTTAGCTGACAGTTGCATAAAAACAGGCCTTGGCCTACTTTGCCCAGTAGGCACTATTTTTTGAAACTCTGAGGATCATGCTAAAATACTGCAGGGCTGTTTCTTTCATTCCCAAGGCTGCCTCACCCTAGAACAGCACATTAATTCTCTAGAAGCCTGTTCTCCTGACTTGATCTTCTCTTACAATCTAGTGGGAGATTTAGTTTAAATTTCCAGCATCTCTTCTCTGAAATGCCCCCTGGGCAGGATTCAGTAAGCTGTGGCCATGAAAAGAAGTGGAAGTGATGACAACTTGTAAAAGCCAGTACTGCATGGCTAAGGCTATTTCTTTGTCTCAGCAGCTGGCAGGCTCAGTTATACTTAATCAGAACACTTTATGCTCACTGAATTCATTATCTGTTAACATTTATCCAGGCACAACTATATGCTAGGGCACTAGGTCGAAATGCCAGAGCACGGCACTAAGGAAATCTACCTAAAAGGATGTTCTAGAAGGCCCGTAATCACCCACCCTGAGACTACCTGTTCCCTAAACTAATCCTAAGAATGCTTGGTTTGAGTATGCAAACGTAGGGAGATGATGTCAAAACAGTACTCAACATAATGTCAACAGCTGATAATTTATGTCTTTGCAAGAAATCATATTGCATCACTATATTTGTATCAGATTAACAGAAAGTTGTATTTAATTTAAACCTTATCTTTAACATAATTTTACACCTTCTTAGATTATTTCTCTTAAAGCATGGTCATCAAATGTTACAAAGAAGGTCACATGCTGTGCAGTTCAGAGCAATAGCACCTAGATCTCAAAAAACAAAAAAGAAAAAAAAAAACCCGCTTTCTTCATTTCTCTTATTATTGCAAACATACTTGGTTTCTACATCAAATTATTAGTTTCCAAGCCTACAAATAAATTCTTTTATGTTGAAATTTCTGGCAGCTAGTTTAAAATGGTGCTCATGACAAGTGTTAATGATTTTAGAAATTATCAGATTCTTTCTTCAAACTTATTGCATAAGACACGGTGTGCTTCATGGGTATTTCCAGTAATATGTTATCAGCATGTGCAAAATTTTTTATCACATCTCTCCACTTTATTACTATATAATCAATTAATCAATATTTCATTTATGGAGTCAGTTTTATACTAGGCCAGGAAATTTTAACCCTGACTTTTGCATTTGGATCTCCTCTGGGATTCTTTCAGTATTATATAGATTTCAGGGCCCTGTGCTAGATTTTCTTTGGAGTATAACTTTGTCATATTTTTATAAATATTTTTCTATATGATTCTGACATGCATCTGGAATTGAGAACCCCATAGAAGGGCAAATAAAAGAGACTAATTAGGAATAACCTCTTAACTGTTAGTTGTGTGATGGGTTACTATGTTGTAATTTAATTCTCATTACTATTCTATAAAAGATTCAATTCTTCTCCTAGTATCAAAAATCATACCTGAAAACAAAATTGCTTTCAAGATGAAGTAATATCTCCCAAAGCTCATAACCTTTCCATTAGGCAAAGAAGCAAGCTCACAGCTAAATTGAGGCAATGAAGCAATCAGCAACTACCAGGATCCTTGTGGCCTGACCTTGCCCCAATCATGGGTTTCTAGCATCTCAGTTGCTACACTGGCTCCACTCAGCTGCAAGTACTTAACAACATAACTTGCAGATTGAAGTCCACCCAGAGTTAATTTGTTCCTGCCTGACTAAGCCTCACAGATGTAAAGAAAGACTTAGTCTCTAAGTGAGGTATAAAATATAGTTTTTCTCTCAAGCTTGGTATGTCTGAAAAAAGGCTCATAACACCTTTGATTCTAAAGATTAAATAAGATATCCAGCAAGTGCTTGACTCAGATAAGTATTTTAATGAACATACTCTTCCTTTTCCTACTATCCTCTACCCTGAAGGGGAAAACAAAACAAAAATACTTGGAGCCTTGCTAAATGCCAGCACATTAGGTTGAGACACTGATGCCTTACTTACTTCCACAGGCTGGTGTCCTGTCCTATATGTATGACCGCAATCATTACCTCTATCTTGAAATGCCAACTACTGCATCACAGCCCAGGATTAGCTTCCCTATATGAATATTAACTGCTACAACTAAGCCTGGTTAGCCTCTCTCTCTTGCATATAATGATTTAAATGTCTGGCTATTTATTTGCAGAGCTATCCTATAAGATCGGAAGCCTTGCCCTGACCCTAACCACCCATCTTTCTCATTTATCTTCGCGTAGTCACATTATGCCACACTTCCATTTTGTGGGTTTTGTAAATTATAAAGCTATGAGAAGAAGGAAAACTCCTGATGTGTTTACATCTTTTACCAACTTCCTTTAATGGTTAAAATATCCATTTTACAGAAAACTGGCATGAAAAGGGGGATTATTATTTAGTACTACACAATACCAAACCGGGTATTAGTGATTCATGTACATCATTCATGTTAAAAAATTTTTTTAAAAAAAAAACAAGGTTTTTATTTGCTTAAAATGTTTTTCAGATCCCAAATTCTAGTGAAACAGCTGATGTCAACCAGTCTGAAGACCTCTCTACAGAGAAACAAAATGAGCATGAGGAAACAGGTAAACAGTTTCCTCAGCTTTCTATCCTATGACTTCACCCTACTCTTCAACCAACCAATGATTTCCACTCTTCAACCAAGTCTAAAATCCCTAAAACTCCTCTCACCAAATTCCTCGAGAAGGATTTGAGGTTTCCTCTGGATCTTCATCCAGCATTCCTATGATTAGTGTTTTCTCTGCTGTTACCCAGTGTATCTGCATATTGATTTCCCAAGTGCTTTAGGCAAAGAATCTATTAAGGTTACAAAATGAGTATGGAAATTAGCGTAGAAGAAGTCACAGAGATAAAAACATTAGGTTGTTGTATGATACAGTCTAGGGACAGAATGTGGAGAAAAAAGAATGTCCCAAAACTGAGACTTCAGGTGTTCCACCATTAATGATTAGTAGACAAGGAGCCAGTAGTGGACTCTAGAAAGTAAAGTCATCTAATAGGAGAATTAAAAAGTGAGAGAAGTGAATAACAGAAACTAAGTGAAAAAGTTGTTTTGGGATGGAAGGATGAGCAACTCTCAGATATGAGAATCTTCAAGAAGGAAGCCTTCAACTAAGGATGATGTTACATAAATGGCCACAGTAATTTTTCTTTCTTTCATTTTTCCTTCCTCTTTAAATTAAAATTTCAGAGCCCATTCTCAGAAAATTTATATCAAAATTTCTGCAGCAGGATCTCTAGACCACAAATGATTCTTATTCAAGTGATCTGAACCCCACTGTTAGAAACATTGTCACAGAATTTTTTGAAATTAAATGGTTCCTTGCAAGGAAAAAAAAATGTTTAATTAACATTAATTTTCTTTAATCCCTAGTCCATTCATTCTTTTATTAAGTTCTCTGGAATTCCATGGAAAAGATGATCCAACAGAAAGTGGGAAAAAAGGGAGTTCCAAAGGTAAGTGGGAAGGAAAGTAGAGAGGAATGAAAATTTTCAGAGCTGAGATGAGGAAACCAGACCTGAAAGCACCATGTGATGTGACAGAATAGAGATAGGATTCACTCTTCCCAGCCTTTACTTCAGTGAGTACATTCTGTTGCCTACCCCTGAGAACGCTTTCAAACCCAGTTAGGACCAACAGACCACCTAGCTTTCCTTTAAGAGTATCACATATTTTGTATGTCATGTATCATCTGAACTTCCAATTGTGGTTCCCAAAGGTCTTCCTTTGACAATGGCAACATATTGACAAGTATTCCATGACTTCCTGACGGGAGTGATGCTCTGTGCCCTTGAAGTTTATTGGTACCTGTTCTGACTGATCTCAGACAACCCTTGATTTGACAACTCTGGAAATTTTTAGCTCTTGAAGACTAAGGGAAGGCTATGGAAATTCATAAATGAGTCTGTAAGAAAGGAAAAGCTACCCACACATGCTTGAGAGGAATTAAGTGAAATTAGCCAGAAACTTATACTCCCCCAATCTGGGAGAGTACAGAAGCTGCCCATTGCATATGCAATTACACCCTTTAATCATTCAACACATATTTATTGAGTGCTCACAATCCATCAGACACTGTTCTGATCTACTCAGAGTGAGATCAGAAGCCATGGGTGATCCTGAGCAGAGAACTATCAAGGTCGACCTTACTTTAAGTGAGATTTTCCTGGGCTCTATGTTGAGAGAAAACAAAGGCAGGGCGAAGACCAGCTTGTTGGATATTGTCATTATCCAACTAAGAGATGATTGAGTTTTGACCAGTATGGCAAATCTCACTATCTCTGTTAGGTATAGAGAGGTTGTTGTATACTGGATATACTGTAGGATGCTAAATATTAATGAAATGAGAAAGGCTAAATAGGTTTGAGAGGAATGGCAAGATAAGTTAAATCTAAGCAGACAGGTTTAGGATGTTCTAGCTGCTATCAACCTTGGCACAGAAATTGCCTAGCCTGTTTTCTTGGGGTCTTTGACTAAAAAACAATCTCTTCACCCCTGACCAACTACCTGGACTCATGATAATTTAACAGATCACTCTAATTTTATCTATGCAGGGTCCTATGTCCTAAAGAAAGGAGACACGAGTAAACAAACAGGTAGATATAAATGCTAGAATAAGCTGTACTATGTGAGAGAAGCAAAGGATTTAAAGAAGGTCTGAACATTGTATCCAAGTGTTTCATGGGGAAAGTGCTCTTGATCAGGGAAGTGAAGGAGTCATAATTGATGAAACAGGAGAGGAGGAGAAGTTCTGTGGTTGCTCAACAGGCAGGCTAAAACCTCTGAGGCATGAATGGCTAGGGCAAGTTTACTGGACACTCTACCCTCTCTAAGATCCAACATCTTCTATGTCTTTAGAAGAATAAATTTAAGGGAAATAGGGAACGGGGATTTTAATGGGCAAATCTTCAAGAGAGAGTATACAAAAATTTCTGTCAAAGATGTATAAATTGAAAAATAAATCTAACAATGATATATCCTCAAGAGACACATATAAAACGATTGTTTCTTATGATTTCTGAAGAGGTACCATGGATTAGACTGCAGAATTAAGGAACTTAGTTTCTATAATTAACAAAACATGCTTATTCAATTGTTTATCAAAGGTGACACTATATAAAACAATGAAGTATACATTATATCACTTGCAATTTGTAAAGCAACTGTTAATACTACCCTGCTAGGCACTTTACATGTGATGAGAAAATTGAGTTTGCATAAGATTAAATAACTTGTTGAGGATAGAAATCTTAGATTCTAACCTAGCTGTGTCTTAGTACCTTTTTCATTGCTAATGCTTTTTCACAACAGGCCTGGCTCTGTCAGCATTTATGTAAGATCTTGTTCTCCTGTTTTATTTTCTGCTCTAAAAAATAGATAAATGGACCTATGCTTTCAACTGAAAAAAAAAAAAAAAAAAAAACAAAAAACGAAAACAAGGACTGCTCCCCTAAAAACAAAAAAATAAAAAGGATACATATATTAAATAAAAGTAGGCACTGGACATTGGGGATGAACAGACATCAGGCAATATTCCCTAGAAGATGATAAACAAATGAAAAGAGCCATATGATTTTCCCAGCTTACTGCCTTGAGAGAGTTTTTAGGCAATGGCTCAAGTTTGGAAAATGTCTTGAGTTGAGGGGGCAGAGCTGAGATGCCAGGGAGGCAAAGGAAGATAGGGATCGTAGGACTGACAATCAGAGAAGAGAAAACTGCACACAGAAAGAACTCCAGAGACCTGAGGAGGAAACAGTAGCCAATGCACAAACATGTCTGGGAATAGTGATGCTGTTAATTATTCAGACTGGAAAACCTTGTAAGTCACAAGGCATTTGGCAGAATACAAAGAGGATTTTGTCTCTGTGTTAGAAAATAACTAGCTATAGACTGAGTACTGCTCTGGTCCCATCGAACAAAATGGATAAACAACATGTGACAGGATCAAACTGCTTTCAAGTAATGTAAATGAGTCTCAGAAAAACTTCAGAAAATGTATAGGCATACTCAGTATCTAGCACTAACATGGTAAAATTCACAATGAAGGACATTCAATATGACATACAAGAAAAGGAGGACAATGTGACCTAAAATGAAGAAAAAAAGTCAATTAATTGAAAACAAATAAGAACTGATAGAAATGTTACAATTGGCAGATAAGAACATTGAAACAGTAAGAGTAAGACTCTGTTTCAATAAAATAAATAAATAAAATTTCAAAAAGAAACTATAAACATAAAAATAAGACTCAAAGTAAGGGGGGTTGAAGTAATAAATAGTATTAGTTTATTAGTCTAAATATTAAATTAGTTAACATTAGTTTAATAGTTGACATATTAAATGTGTGTTAATATGAGGAAAAAGACAAGAGTGTTGGTGCTAATGATTGTACTTAACATTTTACAGAAAATAAACTAGTAAAATAAAACTAAAAGAATAATAGAGAAAATCATTGAAAACCATTAGAGAAAATCAGTGTAATTGTTAATTCTGTATTTAGATTGGCTGGAAAAAGATAGAAACACAAATTTCCAATTTAGTTTCCAATGGCACCAAAAGCTTAATAGAGAGATATTCTGAACTATTCCAATAAATTTAGCTACATAAACAAAATTGATAAACTTATGGAAAGATACCAAGTACTAAATGTTACTCATGAAGAAATAGGTATACTGAACACTCCCATATTTCTTTAAAAAAAATGACTCTGTATTTAAAAGCCATTCCAGAGAGAAAACTTTAGAAACAAATGGGCTCACTAGTGAATTCTATAAACATTCAGAAAAAAAAACCAATACTACAAAAATTGTTCCAGAAAATAGAAATACCAAAGACTTCCCAATTCTTATGGAACTAGAATTAATGTACTACCAAAACAATACAAATATTATAAGAAAAGCAAACAAAAGACCGAATGTCTCACAAACAGAAATGTTTAAAAACCCTGAACAATACTTTAGCAAGTTGAATACAATATGAAATAATAAACACAATATATCAGAGTCAAGTGGGGTTTGCTGCAGCAATGCAAGGTTGACTTAACATTAAATAATCAATCCGTGTAATTCATCATTTTAACAAACTAAAAAAGAAAAATTAAACTTAATAGCTTCAGCACAATCATTTGACAAAATCCAGTATTCACTCCTGTTGAAAATATTCAGCAGACTAGAGATAAAAGGAACTTCCATTAACCTGATAACAAACACCTTTAAAAAACCTACAGTCATTATCAACTGAATGTTGACATATTAAATGTTTGTTAATATGAGGAAAAAGGCAAGAGTGTTGGTGCTAACCACTTGTACTTAACATTTTACAGAATATTCTAGTCTCTAGTCACTGTGATAAAGCAAGTAATTTAAAAAAAGTAGAGCTTTGTCTATATCTTTAGTCACAGAAAAGCGAATACTATAATAGTTTATGTTGCAAACCAATGACTTTTTAAATTAGCCTCTAAGACTAAGAAGTTTAGCAACATTACAATACAAAAGATCAACATACAAAATCAATTACATTTCTATATATTGGCAATGAAATATCGGAAAATAGAATTTTTAAAAACAGCATCTAGTAATATGAAATACTATCTGACAATAGATGTGAAAAATCTGTAATCTGCAAACTACAAAAATTTGATGAGGGACGTTAAAGAATGAATTAATAAATAAAATATATATATACTACTTTTATGGTTTGCAAGTCTTGGCATTCTAGTATGCCAATTCTTCTCTAATTTCTCAAAAGATTTACTGATTTCAAACTAAATCCAAAAGACCTCCTTGTAGAAATTAACAAATCAATCCTCAAATTCAAATGGAAATGCAAAGACCCAGAAAAGCCAAAAGCACTTTAAAATAGATTAAACACGGAGAACTAAAACTATCTGATTTAAGATTTGTTATACATTTAAAATTATAAAAATACTCCATAACTGGAACAAAGATTTTTTAAAAATACATTAATAGAACAGAGTAAACTGTCTAGAAATAGACCTCCACAAATTGGTATAAACATGTTGAGGGTTTAATATTTTTCTTTATTAATTTTATCCACAATGAGAACTTGTGGTATTCTGGATAGAAGACAGAATACTTATTGCTTTTAAATCGTAACTGTTTCACCCCCCCATTGCCTGAGTTGTTACCGCTGTGGTAATGTGACAAAAGCAAAATAGAACATTCCCTTTATGCCAGGAATCAGACCCTCCATAGGTGAGGAATGGTTTGAATGGATTCTCTCTGCTTAGATACAAGAGGCTGAGGAGTTACCCTCCTGAAGTAAAAAACAAAAACATTTATTCACTGGAAATGGGGTGGACAAGATTATGGACTCTCACGCCAATCATTTGGAATAAAAATACATATTTTTAAGGGCTGAGTAAGCCAGTGTTCTGGCTTTTATGACCTAGAAATGTCTCCAAGGCCCTAAGCATCATTTTGTCTTAGAACATAAACAAGTGCCTTCAAAGTTAAGTAAATCTCCCTGGAGCTCTCACTGTAATGCCAAGTTGTAAATTAATTTCCCAAGGTTTCCTTTAGCCCAGAATCCAAAGTATTCAGCAAAATTTACTTACAAAGCCTAATCTCTGAAGAAACACATAAATAGGTCCTCTATATCTCACAATATGTTCAATGATATACTACTTAGCAATAAAAAAATAATTATTTTGCAAAGTAATTATGCTAAAGAAATAAGCTAGACAAAAAGGAATATAAAAGCTATAATTCAATTTGTATTACATTTTATAAAATTTAAATAACCCACAGTGACAGAAAGAAAATCAGTGATGACCCGGGGAAGGGGCAGATAAGCTGAAGAGAACTATTGCAGCAGTGTGCAAGGAAACTTTTGGCATTGATGCATATGTTCATTATCTTGATTAAATAGTGATAGTTTCATAGATGGGTTCATAAACCCATGCATCTATCTATATCAATGTATATTGGTATATTTGTGTGTGTCAAAACCTCCCAGTTTTGTACCTAGATGCCTGCAATTTGTTGTACAACAATTATAGTTTCATTAAAATTCTAAATAGATAAAGATCAAGATACAGGTAGTTGAAAATACAGAGATCAACGTTAGAGTAAATTTTTAAAAATGTGATCTGCGAAAACTAAGGTACAGAATATTGCAAATCACTACTTAATTTTGGCCTAAAGATTCTGTGAAAGATATCATCCCCTTTTAAATACTATAGGAGTTTATGGAAGACCTCATTTCAGCACATCATAGGTGAATATTAAATGTTCTTTACTACCTACCACTATTTGTGTTTTATCTTAAAATTATAACATATACAAGATTTATTACACACTATTAATCATATTAGGGATACTTAAGGGGAGAGTACTGTCATATTTAGGAGAGCCTACTTCACATTATGAATCCCAGAATATGAAATGGCAAAGATGAAATATAATTTAGTTTTATAAAATATTTTAAAAAGGAAAATAATGCCTAGATCTGAGGTTACATTTGAGACAAATGGAGACTTTGCCTTCTGAAAGTATCCTTTAAAAACATGTATTCAGCACTAGAAGAACACTCAGAAATGGCACTGCTGTCACCAGAAACACCAATCTACCACTCACTGTTCTTTAATCATCTATCTGTCTTTTTCTTCCAACCTCCTTTATAAATGCCTCCTCATGCCTTGGGCCCAACATTTCTTTTGTTTAAACATCTTCTCTCAGAATGAGCTTCACATAAGATAGACCTTAATTATATTCAACTTTCTATCTCATTTTCTAGTCCCAATTAATATGTTCAGCAAGAGAAATGCAGAAAAACTTGTCTTTCCTTAGCACATATGTTATGAATAATGATATTTTGGTTGCTCAGTTGACTGACCTGGTCCCAATATCCAAAGCTCTCTCAATACCATGACACACGCTCAGATATTATCATATTTTAAATGTGTTCAGCTTCCCTGTAAGTGCAGGGACTTTTTAATCCCCTATTAAATTTGTCCATTATGTATCTTACTTTATTTTTCATTTTTGTTGAACTTAATACATTTTTTTATTTTTTACATTATTATTATTATTTATTTATTACATTTTAGGTTTTGGGGTACATGTGAAGAACATGCAAGATTGTTGCATAGGTACACATATGGCAGTGTGATTTGCTGCTTTCCTCCCCATCACATATATCTGGCATTTCTCCCTATGCTATCATCTACCATATTCTAGTCTGCTCACATTTAGGCAAGTTTCCAGTTTCCATATTCCTTTCAGTGACTGTTCTGGCCATGTTATAATGTTCTACATTATTGTTTCATAACAAAATGTTTTTCTAGCAGGCTTAAAATATTAACCATTAAATTTTTTCTAGCATTCTCTTTTTTTGTTTCAGGGTGAAATCTTTCTAGCATAAATCAAAAATCAATATTCTATGAGGGAAAAATAACTCTGCCTTATTATAAGAATGCATATAATTGCAAATACTGTCATTTTGGATAATGCTGGTAAATCATATATATATAGCATGAAATAGCACGTTTCTCATTTTTGGGATACCACAAGATTGACAAAATGATTCCTTGATGCTTCAGCCCTAAAAAAAAATTAGATATCAATATTGAGAGATGTTAATCTCAATAGAGATCTATATTGAGTGATATTGATCACAATAGAGAGCTATATTGAGCGATATTGATCTCAATATCGACCTATATTGAGAGATATTGATATCAATAGAGATCTATGAAGACTGGCCTTTATTGGCATTCTTTAAATCACAGAGAGATGGAAAATTCAGCAACCCGCCAAAATAGTTTAAATATTGCTTATTTCACTTCAAAATAAGAAATGATACTTAGATGTTACCTACCATCTTTCTAACTCTCTGTTGAGGTAGGATTCTGCCATGGCCCTAACTGTTCTTGACCTCAAGTTAACAGGACATGACTTGGTTAACAGTAGGGAGTAAATCCAGAGTTTGTCTGCAGCTCTCAGTAAGCAGCATAGTTTTACCATGTGAAGGCTTCAGAATAAAGAGTTGTCCTGTTAGCTTTTTTTTTTAATTTCTTAATTTTTTTTATTTTTTATTGCATTTTAGGTTTTGAGGTACATGTGCAGAACATGCAAGACAGTTGCATAGGTACACACATGGCAGTGTGTTTTGCTTGCTTTCTCCCCTTCACCCACATTTGGCATTTCTCCCCAGGCTATCCCTCCCCACCTCCCACTCCCACTGGCCCTCCCCTTTTCCCCCCAATAGACCCCAGTGTTTAGTACTCCCCTCTCTGTGTCCATGTGTTCTTAATTTTACTTTAAGTTCTGAGGTACATGAGCAGATCTTGCAGGATTTTTACATAGGTATACACATGTCATGGTGGTTTGCTGCCTCCATCCCCCATCACCTACATTAGGTATTTCTTCTAATGTTATCCCTCCCCAATCTCCCCACCCCCTGCTAACCCTCCCCTAAGCCCCCAACCCCCAACAGACCAAAAAAGAGCCTGCATAGCCAAGGCAATCCTAAGCAAAAAGGACAAAGCTGGAGCCATCATGCTACCTGACTTCAAACTATACTACAAGGCTACAGTAATAAAAACAGTATGGTACTGATACCAAAACAGAGATATAGACCACAGGAACAGAACAGAGGCCTGTGAATAATACCACACATCTACGACCATCTGATCTTTGACAAGCCTGACAAAAACAAGCAATGGGGAAAGGACTCCCTGTTTAATAAATGGTGTTGGGAAAACTGGCTAGCCATGTGCAGAAAGCTGATCTGGATCCCTTCCTTACACCTTATACAAAAATTAAATCCAGATGGATTAAAGATTTAAACAAAAAATGCAACGCCATACAAACCCTAGAAGAAAATCTAGGTAATACCATTCAGGACACAGGCATAGGCAAGGAATTCATGACTAAAACACCAAAAGCAATGGCAACAAAAGCCAAAATATGCAAATGGAATCTAATTAAACTTAAGAGCTTTTGAACAGGAAAAGGAACAATCATTAGAGTGAAGTGGCAACCAACAGAATGGGAAAAAACTTTTGTAAGCTACCCATCCAACAAAAGGCTAATATCCAGAATCTACAAAGAACTTAAACAAATATACAAAAAAAAAAAACCCATGAAAAAGTGGGAAAAAGATATGAACAGACACTTCTCAAAAGAAGACATTTATGTAGCCAAAAACATATGAAAAAATGCTCATCATCACTGATCATTAGAGAAATGAAAATCAAAACCGCATTGAGAAACCATCTCACTCAAATTAGAATGGCAATCCTTAAAAAAATCTGGAGACAACTGATACTAGAGAGGATATGGAGAAATAGGAACACTTTTACACTGTTGGTGGGAGTTTAAATTAGTTCAAACATTGTAGAAGACACTGTGCCAACTTCTCAAGGATGTAGAAATAGAAATACCATTTTACCCAGCAATCCCATTACTGGGTATATATCCAAAGGAATATAAATTGATCTATTATAAAGATACATGCATGTGTATGTTCATTGTGGCCTGTTAGATTTTCAAATGTAACTTCAGGGCAGAAATTTCATGGTCCTTGTTGGAACCCTGCCATTATTTTCATGACCCCTTCAGGACACTGAGGACTGACTCTCTTCCTATTCACCAATAAAAATTTAAAACATATGAGAAGTATAATTAAAAACAAAGGTTTTTCTTTTTAAATTTTTAACAGAATATGTTCTACCTATCTTCTAAAACGTGTATATTATTTTTCTATTGTTGCATAACCGATTACCACAATCTTAGCAACTTAAAACATACCTATTTATTATCTCACAAGTGAGTGGGGTCTGGTGCCACTCAGGTTCTAGAGATTGCTCACGTACCTTATCACATTGTCAATTCACGTTCAAGCCATTTTCAGTAGTACTCCTTTTTCTCAGTTTCTCTGACTTCCTTTTTGCCACAAGTCAGAGAAAAGGATCTGCTTTTAAAAGGTGTGTGTGATTAGATTAGTTCCACCTGGATAATCTCCATTGTTAGCTGTTTGAATTCTATTGAATAGTAACCTTAGTTACAGCTGAAAAATTCTATTTCCTGTGTTATAAAGCACAATATTTAATCTTTTGCAAAGTCTTGGAAGTTAGTGTGGGAAATATTGAAGAGGACATTTTAGAATTGTTCCTCCAATGAAAGAAAAGAAAATGTAGAACTTCCTGAAACAGGATTAAAAACAGTATAGCAATAAATTTATCAGATTTAGTCCCATCAATTTCCCGAGAAAATGATAAAGGCTTACAGAATTGTATGGGTAGGCAGGTGTCCCTTATCCTGTAACAAATGACAAAAATCTTTTATATTTGGATGACTGGTTTGGTTGTGATAATGAAAAAGCAATGCAGAATTACATACTGATCAAATTCTATAGTGTACAGAGGAAAACAACACATATTAAAGATTTTAATAAGAATTAATTATGAATAATAACATCACAGGATCTTCTGATGATCATTTGTATTCTGCATCAATAAATTTATTTCTATGAAACACACTGTTGATGGTTTGTTGTTTTGCTTAATTTTTTTATAATCATACTTATTCTTTACCTACTTCAATTTATTTACCTGGGCACCATGGGAAGACAGCATTTCTGATGTTAAATTATTTCCATTACTTCACACTTATTCATCTGTACTTGTAATGAAGTCACTCTGCAAAAAGTTTTTAAGATCATAGTGAATTTTAAAAAGCAGATGGTAAAATAAACATGTTGATGAAAAGATTATAAAAACAAGAGGGTTTAACAACTAATTTAGTCAATAAATCTAAACATGATTAATATTTAAGTTATACTGAGCTTTACATGTGTGACTATGCTATGTAACATACATGGAAGAATTTTACCTGTAATACTCAAATATTTAGAGCATACAAAAATGTATCAGTGACACAGTTATTAAAATATAAATAAGCACACTTTCTAATCAAACATTTATTGTATAGCTTATACCTGAGCATAGGGGACATCAAGTAAAATAAATTTTGAAAGATTTAAAACACTATTATACCAGATATGCTTTTTCCACCTTTTACTAAACACATAAATATTTATGGTTTTCATACCAAGCATCAATTTTTAAAAACATGGTTTATTGGTATTTATAGTCCCATGTTTCTTGTTTGCATATCATGCAAGAGTACAAACAGATTTTTCCAAAAGTATGTGAGATAAATGAAGCTCTCTATAAAAACAACAAAAATGAACATTTGTATAGATTCCTAAAGGCATGTGAGATAACTTAATACTTTTTATTAATCTGAAAAAAAATGTCCTTTTTAAGTATGTATTGAAGGATACAAAAGGCCAAGATCAACAGCATATTGAAAAGTGAAATACTGGAGCACAGCTGATTTGCATAGAGGTATATAGTTCAAGGAAAGTGCTCATAGGCTTAATCACATTTTTAGAGGAATCAATGAATCACTGCACTACTGGTAATTTCAATAACGAAAGAGAAAAGTCACAGCTATCATTCAATATCCATCTAGAATTTGTAGTCATAGTAATAAGATGTTCTGTGATTTTAAAAAACATTTTTTCATTCTCTCAGTTCCTGAAAATAAAACTATTATGATTTTTATAATATTATTATTTTCTTGAAAAACTAAAAGAATCAACTGTAAATTTACTAGACCTAATAAAGAGACCACAGGAAAGTTTGTAACAAAATAATTAAAAATAGATTTCTGTGAGTTCTGCTTTAAGCCACGGTAGAGTAACCAGGGACAAATTTACCTTCTTACCCAAAACAACCAAAAATGAACAACATATATTAAATAGTAAGTTTCAAGACACTGGACATCAAGCCATGAAGAGGAGTGACCCTCAAGAGATGGGGAATAATGAGGGAAAGATGCAGCTGGTTTTCCTTTCACTTCTGAGCCCTTTCCCTAGTCTGGATTCTTTTTCTCCTAAAAATGAGAATTAGAGAGTTTTTGGTATTGTAAGGTCTTTTGGTTTCTTTTATAATGTTTGTTTTAGGTTTTGTTTATTGCATTTTGACACTGAGATCTGATAATATTTCCCAGATTATTTACACATTTTAATGCTTAAGAGGAAAAAATAACACATCAAATTAGAGTAGTTAACTTTTCTTTATAAATAGAGATTTTTCTCAAAAGTCACTTGGGATGTAGGCATGCAATTGATTGATATCTAATGGTAGTTAATATATTAATCGTCTGTTTTAATATTGGCCATACTATTTTCAACTTGTTTATTAATTTAACAGATGTTACCATAAGAGTGGAGGGATACTTGAACATAAAAGTAGCAGTTGTTGAACTTAAAAATTATTAGAAAACTAAGGCATTAGCCAGTAACTGCATTTAATCTTTAATTCATAGCAGAATTTTTTCACAAAAAAGAAGCATAATTTAATTCATAGTAAAATTTTCTCACAAAAAAGAAGTAAAATTTTTTTCACAAAAAAGAAGCAAAATTTTAGCTAGGAGAACTTAAAATTTACATGCAGAATATGATAGGCTTGAGGATACATATACACACACACACACAGACATATAGTATATAAATATGTATACATGCACATATATGTATACTATTGTATTTTAGAGTAAACATATACCTATGATTTAGAAATTGCTTTATTTTGGAATTCAGTCAAGCAAATGTTGTTTAAGTAATTAATAACTACAGCAAAAATACTACAAAAATACTAACACTAAAATTTATTTTTTTGTTCTTAAACATGACTACCTTATGACTAAAAAAATCCCAAAGACAGCATTTGTATTGAAAAAAACTGAAAAACTTCTAAAACTTCAATGATCTCAATGAAATTATAGTCATATATAAATATCATTTTTACACGATAAAGTAAACATTTAAAAACTATAGGGTGAATAGCACATTTTTATTTTGATGAAAATAAAATATTTTACTACTCTAAATTATACTTAACCATAACCATAAGTCCCATTCTTTTACATATTGTTTCTACATGTCAGGAATTAAAATAGGAAAAAATATTAGAACAAGTAAATAAATCAGACTTTTGCCATATTTGAATCTTGAGTAATACATTATAGTTTAGGATGTTAGTAAATCAACTTGAGTTATACATTTGGTGGTCTGAAATGTACTCACTTTCTATAAAGGATGGGATTGCTAAAGAAATTAATCAAAAACATCATCTCTCTGTCACATGACCTTCAAGTACATTTTTAGCTATAAAACTGCAAGTCCAGTTCATTCCTTTTAAGAAAATTAAGTTTTGTAGACCTAAAAAGGCTCGGCATTTAAGACAAGGTCGATACAACTTTTCACAAATGTGTTTTATCCATAGATTTTAGAAGTCTATTGTGATTTATAACTAAAATCATGTTAACAATTTATATTCCTTAATGAGATTAAAAGCAATAAAAATGCATTTGTTTCAAAAGCTTCTCCAATTCATATTTTTATTTTAAAAACAAAACAAAAATACCCTTATCCTCAAAATAACAAATGTTTCTGTAGCCTTATACTAATAGAATAAATATTAAGTATTTAATATATCATTCACATTAAAAAGTATACTCTTTTTTTCAGATATAACAAGCTACAGAGTTTGTCACAAACTTGATCTCTGCTTTAAGAATTTCTTTTTCCAAATTTGAGTCTCCACGTGGCTACATGCTTTCTGTCAAGAATGAAGATTATAGCCAGAGGGAATAAAGTTTTCGGATATGATTTTGAGAACCAAGTGCCGGATGTTGACATTACAAACTTTAGGGGAAAAAAATGTATGACTGATTTTAAAGGCACAATATAAATATTGATATTTAGTTGTATAATTATGTTTATCTTCTCTATATGGAAATATTTCTCAAGAGCATAATTTGCAAAAGCTTATTGCCTAAACAACTTATTTCATATCCATTTTTGTCTGTCAACTTTAAATAACTATTTTCACAATAATTTATGTGTATACATTATGACATCTGTTGAGAAAACAGTAAAAGTATTCTTTATACATATGTATTCTGGATTTGTTTGCTTTATTGCTATAGAATATTTTAATCATTATTTTACAGGATTAAAAGTATAACCATTTGTTTTTAATGTACTCACTTCATTTATTTTTTATGTTATTTGTAATTACATATGTTGGTTAAGCCCCCATAAAAAATAATATCCCTATGTGGTTCTAAACTCCACAACCCCCAGTGCCACACTTTTTCCTCCTATTTTACCTAGCATTTCTGGGCATTATGAAATCTGGAATTGGAAAATGTTGGAGCCTTTGCATATATTTAGCTTTATTATAACTATTAGACTACTTACAAATTTTAAGGCATGCTGTTTCCACTTGTGGCCCAAGTGCTTCTCAGTGCCTTCCAGAGATGAGGTGGTGTAATTTAAAATTAACACATATATTTAATATATCTATGGAGCTCTGAGATTTGTCTTGCTTTAATATTTAAACAAAGGGCTCTATATAGAGTTGGTTATAATCAGTGCTAAATGAAAGCATAAATGAATAATTACATGAAAATATTAATAAAAGAGTTTAAGGAGAGAGATCCAAGATGGCTGATCGTTGGCAGCTCGGGATTGTGGCTCTCAGTGAAAGCACAGAAAACGAGAGGATGCCACACTTTTAGACGAATTTTTGTTGCTCACAGACCAGGAGATACCCAGCGGAGGAGCCCCACAGGTCACCACCGCGACTCTTGTGGCCGGCATGGTGGTTTTGCCGGCACCTTGGCACGGCAGTTTTTGGTGCAGTCAGAAAGCACCATCAATCTTAATGCCACTGTTTTAGCCAGTGCAGTGGGTTGCTCAGATTCCGGTGCTGGTGAATCAATAAATTGGACATCCACTCAGAAACCTAATTAGAAAGGCGGTAATTACAAACACGACAGATGGATAAATTTATAACGACGGGAAGAAACTAGCCTGAAAAGGCTGAGAACACCCCAAATCAGAATGCCTCTCTGTCTACAGGGGATTACAGTTGCTCATCAGCAATGGAACAAGGCCTGATGGAGAAAGATTGTGTTCCATTAACAGAGGCAGGCTTCAGAAGGTGGATGATAAGAAACTTCAGGGAGTTGAAGGAACTTGTTCTAACCCAATGCAAAGAAACTAAGAACTTTGAAAAAAGGTTTGATGAAATGCTAACAACAAGAGATAATATAGAGGGGAATATAAGTGAATTAACAGAGTTGAAAAATACAATACGAGAACTTCGTGAAGTATGCACAAGTTTTAACAGACAAATGGATCAAGCAGAAGAAAGGATATCAGAGGTTGAAGACCAACTTAATGAAATAAAACGAGAAGACAAGAATAGAGTAAAAAGGATAAAAAGGAATGAGCAAAGTCTCCAAGAAATATGGGACTATAAAAGACCTAATCTACGTTTGATAGGTGTACCTGAATGTGACAAAGAGAATGAATCCAAGCTGGAAAATACTCTTCAGGATATTATCTCGGAAAACTTCCCCAACCTAGCAAGGCAGGTCAATACTCAACCCCGGGTAATACAGAGAACACCACAAAGATATTCCTCAAGAAGAGCAACCCCAAGGCACATAATCGTTAGATTCACCAGGGTTGAAATGAAGGAGAAAATACTAAGGGCAGCAAGAGAGAAAGGTCAGGTTACCCACAAAGGGAAGCCTATCAGACTCACAGCAGATCTCTCAGCAGAAACTCTACAAGCCAGAAGAGAGTGGGGGCCAATATTTAACATCCTTAAAGAAAAGAACTTTCAACCCACAATTTCATATCCAGTCAAACTAAGCTTGACAATCGAAGGAAAAATAAAATCTTTTGTGAATAAGCAAGTACTCAGAGATTTCATTACCACCAGGCCTGCTTTACAAGAGCTTCTGAAAGAAGCATTACACATAGAAAGAAATGACCAGTATAACCCTTTCTAAAAATATACCAAAAAGTAAAGAGTATCAACATAATGAAGAATTTATATCAACTAATGGGCAAAATAGCCAGCTAACATCAAATGGCAATAATCTTAAAATTAAATTGACTAAATCCCCCAATCAAATGATACAGCCAAAATCCATAGATATGCTGCATCCAGACCCATCTTACATGCAAGGATACATAAAGAGTCAAAACAAAGGGATGGAGAAAGATTTGCCAACCAAATGGAGAGTAAAAATAAATAAATAAATAAAAAGCAGAGGTTGCAATTCTCACCTCTGATGGAATGAATTTTAAAGCAATAAAGATCAAAAGAGGACATAATGGTAAAAGGATCAATGCAACACGAAGAGCTAACGATCCTGGATGTGTACACACCCAATACAGGATACATGAGACTTGTAAAGAGACTTGGACTCCCACACAGTAGTAGTGGGAGATTTCAACATCATTATTAGATAGAGCAATGAGACAGAAAATTAACAAGGATATCCAGGATCTGAACTCAGATCCAGAACAAGTAAACTTAATAAACATTTGTAGAACTCTCCACTTTAAACACACAAGATATGCACTCTTATCAGTACCACATCACACCTACTCACAGGTTTAAATGAAATATTGGTTGGCCATTATTAAGCACAATTGATGGTATAAGGGAGGTTTTCAATACCCATTTTTAGACTGCATTCTAGCCTGGGCAATTAAGCAACACTCCCATTCTCTCTCCCTCCTCCTCTTCCTCTTTTTTCCTCTTCTTCATTCCTTTTTCTTTCTCTCTCTCTTAAAAAAAAAAGTTTACTAATTTGCTTTAAGGCTACATTTAGCATGCTTGCTACCCTTATATTCAAGGAAAAGTATCATGAAGTTCTATTCTGAATGGAAATATTAAGAATAAGTATTCCTATTGACTTCCCAAATAGAAATACAATTGCAGTACAACTATTTCTATTTAGGAGTAGTTGAATTCCTAAGTAGGAATACAATTTTATAGTCTTGTTTCAGGTTTACCCCTTCTAAACCTGATGCTAGCATATAGTAGCATTCTCCTGCTCGATTTTATTCAATAAAGTAAAAACTCCTTAGTATGCACAGAAGTTACATAGAAGGAATAGGTTGCAGATTGAGAGAAAATGTTTGAAATGTAAGACATTCAAGATATTTCACCCATCTGGCCCCAACATACCTTCCTAAGTACTTTTACTTTCTACCATACTATATGTCAATCAACTACTCTTCCTTCCTTTTTCTATGCTTTGAGCATTCTACTTCTTACATTACTGCCTAAACCTTAGCTCCTCATCACAAAAAAAAAGTTCACAACGAAATATATTGATAATTATAGGAGATAATATCTAAAACACTGAGCAGAGTGTCTGAGACTCAGGAAGTGCTCCCTAATGAATAGATAGGTGGCTATTAAAGTTATTATTGTTACTGCAGTTTTTGTTACTATGAAAAGGATCCATAAGACCTTCCCAACTCCCAGTCAGAAGTAATTCCTCCCTTCTCTGCTCCCTTTGCAAACTGTAATTTTAGTGCAGGTATTTTGTCCCTTCTATCATGACTATTTGTACATCTCATGTTTCTGACTAGAATATAAGCACCTTAAGAAAACGAGCCATGTTTAATCATATTTTTCTTTTATTAATTCCTCATAACCTCTACTACAGAATCTTGGGCATCTTCGGGGCACATAAGTAATTACCAAAGCACCTCTTTCCTGTGTAAAAGAAAACCCTGTCGACTGATTCCTAGGTGGTATGAAGTCATCTACTTTTGTAAATTAGATCAGTTTTCACAAGGCTTCTAAGATAATCATGCTGCTAACTATAGCTGACAAGTCAAAGCAGAAAATAAAAACAGGAAAAGATCTAAGACCTATGCTTTTCAAACACATTCCTGATTTATTTTTAGAGGTATGAGGAAAAGAAGGATATTCTCAAAAGGAGATATATAAAGGTAAATGTTACAAACATTTAAATGTCATGCTCAATTTCAGAAAAACTTTTAACTGAAAATGTGATCTCTGCTTGATAAAAGAAACTTTTTCATTATTCTACCTAATTCAATCAATGGGGATTTTTGTGATGCTCTTTCCAAATCAAATGCTACTTACATTCATAGGAATTCAATTAGCACTTGTCAATACTGAGAGATAAAAATACAAAATAAATTCATTAGCAAATGAATCATGGTTTACTTCACACATTTTTATTAAAGTTTGTTGTTTCTTTTCTACATTTTATAGAGAACAAAAACATAGCACAACCATTTATTAATTTAAAAATAATTATTGAGCACTGGACTCTTGTCTTATAGGAGAGAGTAATCTAATAACTATGATTCAAGTTTATATTTATATATTTCAGAAAAAAAATCAGTGGTGTTTGAAAGAGTATAGTTTAATACATTAATTCTAAAAATTTGAAAATTAATATTAAAATAACAATATAATTTACATGATATCAATAAGGCCTTTTTTACAGTTTAAATTATATTATTATTAATTCATTACTATCATTATTAGCATTATGCTTAGGTTGCTTTTCGAGAAAATACTGGTGGTGACTCCAAGATCATATATAGGTCTCCAGTCCTCTGTACCATCTTTCTTTTAACCAAATTATCACAATAATAAGAATTGTATGGACCACTGCTAGAAAAAAATAGGTAGATACAATTTAACTCTATAAAAAGAATGGAGAAGTTTTAATTTTAGTCTGACTCAGGAGTATTTGTCTTAGAGGAATTTCTAAGGATTGTAATCCAAGTTTTAAGACTAGCAAAGTCCTTTAAATATGTCCTATGAGGAGTAGGGGTAGGTTGTGCCTGCTCTGTGTACTGGTGATCAGGCACAAGTGTTTCTTCAAGCCAACACTTAACTAATCAACTTATTTCTTTTCATATTTTTCTTCTGAGTTGGAAATAAAATGCTACTTTCTGTGATTTTTTGAGATAATTCTATTATGAATTCAATAATTGATAAATTATACAATTTTTATGTTCTCAGAAATCAACAAATGAATAAGAGAATAATTGGGAACAATAAGATCTTCTTGACCCTTGTGATTCAGGTACATGTGAACATCAGGCACTAAGTAAACCTGGTTGATAGACTAGGGTAAGAAATGTGACAGAACAGTAAACTCAGTCAGAATGAGTTTCTCAAATATAAGTATTCTCTCACTTTAAGATCTTTTATTAAGGATGAAATGAAAAAGGAAACATTACAACTGATACCACAGAAATACAAATCGTGTGTAATCATGATTACACACAATTACTACAAACAATTATATGTCAAAAAAGTAGATAAGCTAGGAGAAATGGATAGATTCCTAAAACATACAACATCCCCTGACAGAATCAGGAAGAAATAGAAAATTTAAACAAAACAATAATGAGTAAAGAATTGAATCAGTAATGAAACAATTCCCAGCAAGAAACAGACAAAGCCAAATGGCTTTATAGATTAATTCTACCAAATATTTAAAGAAGAATTAATGCTATTCTTAAAGTATACCAACACATTTAAAAGGAGGGTGCTATGGTTTGGCTGTGTCCCCAGAAAAATGTCATATTGAACTGTAGTTCCCATAATCCTCATGTGTCAACAGGGACCCAGTGGGAGGTAACTGAATCATGGGGGGGCAGATCGTTCCCATGCTGTTCTCCTGATAGTGAATAAGTCTCACAAGATCCGATGGTTTTAAAAAGAGGAGTTGCCCTACACAAGCTCAATCTTTACCTGCCACTGTGTAAGATGTGATTTTGCCCTTCATTTGCTTTCCATTATGATTGTGAGGCATCCCCAGGCATGTTGAAATGTGAGTCAATTAAACCTCTTTCCTTTGTAAATTACCCAGTCTTGAGTAATTTTTTGTTAACAGCATGAGAATAAACTAATACAGAGGGTATACTTCCAAACTTATTTCATGAGACTAACATTACTTGTGAATCAAATTCACTTTGTACTTGTTACCAACTTGTCTGAATTAGATGAGACAAAACACATTTTTATTTTCATAGATATTTTGTCTTTCCTGTCTCTATTTCATTAATTTCTGCTCTAGTCTTTATTATTGCCTTTCTTTTGCTGATGTTAAATTTAGTTTGTTCATTTTTCAGTTCCCTGAAGTACAGAGTTAGGTTACTTAAACTTAGTTTGTTCCTTTCTAATTCCCTGAGGTGTAAAGTTAGGTTGTTTATTTTAAGTCTTTATTTTTTTGTTAACAAACTAATTAATTTTAATAGACAAATAAAAAGTATATCAATGTATGATGTATAGCCCGATGTTCTGATATATATATACATTGAGCAGTGGCTAAATTAAGCTATTTAGCATATCCATTACTTCATATACTTATCTTCATTTGTAGTAAAAACTCTTAAAATCCACTAAATTAGCGATTTTCAGTATGCAATACCTTGTTAATACCGATAACCCCTATGTTTTACTATAGATTGCTTGAATGTTTTCCTTCTGTATAATGAAATTTTATGTCTTTTAACTAACATAGTCCCAATCTCCTCCCCATCCACTAAGCCTTGGTAAATACGGTTCTACTCTGTGTTTCTGTGAAATTTACTTTCTAAGATTCCATGTCTTAGTGAGGTTATATGGTATTTGTTTCCGTGACTAGCTTATTTCATTAACATATTGTCCTCCAAAAGCGTCCATGTTATTATAAATAACAGTGTTTCCATCTTTTTTATGACTATACACTATTATACTGTGTGTCTATCCCACAATTTCTTTGCCAACTCACCCAACAATGGACATTTAGATTGATTCAGTATCTTGGGCATTGTTAATAATGCTGAAATAAGTGTAGAATACAGTATCTCTTCAACTTATCAATTTTATTTTCTTTGTATATACCCTGTAGTGGAATTGCTAAGTCACATGATAGTAACAGTTTGATTTTAATATTTTAAGGAACTATTATACTGTTTCCATAATTAAAGTACTAATTTACATTTCCACCAATCACCAACATTTACATTTTGCCTTTTTGGCAGAAGCTATGCTAACAGAGCAGTGGCTCTGTAATATCATGATTTTAGTTCACATTCTCCTGATGATTAGTAAAGTTGGGCACCTTTTCACTTACCTGTTAGCCATTTATGTATTTCCTTTGAAAGATGTATATGGAAAACGACCTTTGCCTATTTTACTTAGACTTTTGTTGTTCTTGTTGCTATTGAGTTGTTTATATAGATTTTGGATATTAAACCCTTACCAGATATGCACTTTAAAAATATTTTCAGTACAGAAGCTTTTTAGTTTAATGTAACTCAATTTTTCTATTTTTGCTTTTGTTTCCTATGCTTTTGATGTAATACTCAATAATTTATTTTCAAGAACAATCCAATAGAGATATCCCCCTGTATTATTCTAGTAATTTTACAGTTTCCACCTGACATGTAAGTCTAATTTATTGTGAGTTTATATTTATAGTGTACAATAAGGATCCAATTTCATTCCTTTGCATGTGGATATCTGATTATCTCAGCACCAGTTGTTAAAGAGAATGTTCTTTCCTTATTGCTCACTTTTAGTATCTTTGTGGAAAATCAGTTGACTGTACATGTATGTATTCATATCCTGCCTCTTTACACTTATGTGCCCTTAACATTAGCAAAAATCTTCTCCTGGAACTTAGAAACCAAAGTTTAATAATATAATCAAGCCAACAAGAAACATAGGAAGACTACTGCTTAAAGGTATTTGTTTGTTCTTCTCTACTAATAGCTGCGAATAGTGTGCATAATAAAATGAGTTATAAAAGGCACTTGGAACTGGCATACGTAACAAAAAAATATACAATATTTTATATTTATATCGTTATAGTTATGTTGTGAATAACTACACATACACATGCAGACTAGAGCATGCACAATCCCATTTCTTCTGTATAGGAAAAAATAAAAAGATCTGGCAAAAAGAAATAAGGAAAATTAAAATTTATCAAATTCTCCACAAAACTGATTTTATTAAAAGTTGCTATTAAAGAAATATTATGTGAATTTAAAATTAGGATTTGTGCACAATGTCTGTACTTGTTGCAATGTAGTATCTGGGAGTCATTTATAATACAATATAAACCAACTGGTAAAAGTACTATTATTTCCTTCTGTTAAATATAATTGGAAGCTTAAAATAAGAGTTCAAAAAATTCTGCTTCTAGAGTGGCTATGGAAACTTTAAAAACATATGGCTTTTAGAATCAATATTTCATAAGATGTACAAAAAAGTCATGTATTCCTGATTAATGTTTTATATTATTTAAGAACTAAGAATCATTTTTAAAAGCTGTAATAAGCTATGAGTGTGAAATGTATTAAATGATATGCTTATGACACGGTTGACATGGAAACAAGGCTGTAAAGCCTGCACCTAATGAGAATATGTCAGTCAAAGAAACACCTTCTTCCTGTTCTAAAATTGGTCTTTGTTTCCCAGACCTTTCAATTATTCATTATCACATTATGAGATTACCAAATTAACTTCTTGAATCATTTTATAACCCATAATTTCTATGAGTTGTATGTTTCTATCGTCACAACGGGAAGAAACTGTGCTTTAACCTAATTATAATTGCTAAATATTTAGTTAGAACTTAATTTCTGCTGATCTTAAATCACACTGGCTTGTTATCTACTTTAAAAATTCAATAAAGCTTCTTACATTCCGTGTGTTTTTCCCTGGTGATATTCTGTATCCAGATCAAATGGTACATCACTACTGAATTAGGTCCTACAAAAATGTCAGTTTTTATGTATGTTAAGCTGAAAAAAAAAATCAAGTATTCATAAATCTTGGCTACTTATTAAAAATGTGGTTAAAACACATTCTAGGCTATAGACATACAGAAGTGTTCTAAGAATAGCTCTCTGAAAAGATTGAAGGTGGCCACGTTAAAGTAATTGCTCTTGGGTTGTTTTTTTTTTTTTTTTTTTCCTATGAACATGCTGAATTTAACAACATCTCAAAGAAGAAAAAATAAGACTTTTGCTTCCAGCTTTGGTGGAATGTTTTATATCAGACTAAACATCTACCAAGAATAAACAACACAACATGCATAAAATACCAAAATGAACATAAAAGCTGTGGCGAAATAAAGGTTTTGAGACTTTAAGTATCAATCAAGATAGCCAAAATTTGAAGGGCCAGCATACCAGAGAGAAGCAAAGGGTTGGGAAACACTGTGAAGGTGTGGCATGCAAAGCACAGATGTCATTTCCACTTCTTTATAACAGATGCTGTTTTAATAGCAAAAAGTAGCATAGTAGATGTACATAAAACAGTCATTAAAAATGTTTTTTAGACCACACACATAGATACAGGCTCACGCCTGTAATCTCAACACTTTGGGAGGCAGAGGGGGCTAATCACAAGGTCAAGAGGTTGAGACCATCCTGGACAACATGATGAAACCATGTCTCTATTAAAAATACAAAAATTACCTGGGCGTGGTGGCACACAGCTATAGTCCTAGCTATTTGGGAGGCTGAGGCAGGAGAATTGCTTGAACCTGGGAGGTAGAGGGTGCAGTGTGCCAAGGTCACTCACTGCACTCCAGCCTGGCAACAGAGCAAGACTCCGTCTCAAGGAAAAAAAAGTAGTTTAAATGCATATTTTTACAATAAAGCCTTTCAGGAAATAACTGAGCACATGTTTATAGCATGCCTTTACAGAATTTTTAAAGAATGGATAATTTTATTAGCAGATTGATTTTGGCAATTAAAAAGTTCATTGTCTTAAATTTGAGTAATACCCTACTTAAGTATATCTTAAAGATTTTTCCTTGTGGGGAATCTTATTTCCCTGTATGTGAGACAAACTAATCCAAAATTCTGACATTTTGAATTTTCCTACACAAATTAATTACTGAAAAAAATTACTTAAAAAATGACATGTTGTCTCTCTAGTATTACTTCTTAAACTAGACTGCACTTATTTATTTGAATTCCTCCTCCCATATACAATAGAACAGTAAAATATGTTTAGACACAAACATATTCACATATAAAATATATGGGCTGTATTTATATGCAGTACTCTTTAAATTAAGACGTGCCTCCTTTAAAAGATCATCCCCAAGGCTCATTTCAGCAGAGAAAGGCATTTCTGTAATACAGAAAACTGCCACTGCGCTTTTCCAAATCTAAATAAATTTTCTTACAAATAAGAGAAATTATAATATATAAAGGGACAATACAGAACTCCCAAGATTAGTGGTACATATTAAAATAGATCTATAAAGAAATGCTACCGTTAGTTAAATTTCAGCACCTTCTGAAGCAAGAAAAAATATCAAATTTTGAAACCCATGGAATCCACTGAATGTGGACAATGAAATAACTGATGAAAATGGTAAAGTACATCATAATATACAGAGTGAAATTATGATGATACTGACTTGTAAACCTCTCCACTGCCATATTAGTTTGTGAGCTTCCTAATTCAACAAAACAAGAAGTTGAGAATTGTTTAAAAAAATGTTTGCACCATTCAGGAGTTGATAAATTTTACCAAAAAAAAAAAAAAAAAGAAAGAAAGAAAATGTTAGTACCATCTTTGTGTGATGAAGACAAAACATTTCTGAGCTGGCACTGTAACAAGAAACATAAACAGGTATGATTCTTGTGAGATACTGTTCAGACCCAAATTAACAACTGACTTTCCTTGCTACAGGAAAAAGGACTAACAACCTCTTTATGTAACTGTGGAGTTTGGGCACTGTATAAAAGCATCCTGCTGAGGTGGTGCTGGGAACAGAAATGTAGCCTGGGCTCCGTCTGCCAGACACTATAACCTATTGAAGAATTGAGTCCAGAAAGAGCACCCTGTGTGGCCACATCTACCCAGAAATGTCATTTTCCTGAGCCACCAATATAGAGGCTAACAGTTATGGTGGAATGCTTATTCTCTGTACAAAGATGCTGAATGAGGCAGAGAATAGAGACAGCGGACAGCACTCAAATTCATTAGATATGACAAACAATTCAGGAGGTACTCCAAGTACCTCCAAGTTTACGGTCCCTCTCTGGATAGTGAAAGAGGATGAGGTTGGTAGGGGGAAATAAATTGCACCATAGGGCTCCATATTATGTTGAAAGTCACAATGCTTTGTTACTACAGTTGCAGATGAATTTTTCTCACTTTTCCTGACTACCTACTTGTACCAAAAATAAGAAAAAACTACAGAGTGAGCACAGTGGAGGACCATGAAAATGTGCTTTGCACATTTTCAACTAAGGAGAGTAATTGATTTAAGGTCCTAGTTACTGCACTCTGAAATCTACTGCTGTGTTTATGTCAAGGCCATGCTTTCCACAGAGTGCTCCCAAAGGCAGCAAGCACAGCAGGGATCCTAAGAGACCTTGGAGTCCTTTGACAACCATCATTTGAGGGTTACCAGTGCCTTGCTGAACCTTCCTTAAACTTTAAAGTAATCTAGAAAGCCTCCACCCACCTTTATTTCCTTTCTCCTTCATTCTGGGTTAGATATCTATCCATCCCATCTGATAGCACTTCCAGCCTTTCACTCTTATCTTCATTTTCTATTATAGGCATTTCCCTTGAAATCCTTGCAGGTGTAATCTTATTTTTCTGTCTTTTTCTTAGTGGATCTAGAAAATGACACATACTCAAGTTAATATTTTAATAGATTATGTTTTTACATATAGTGCGTAATATGTCTTCAGTATTTGTGCTCTACTAGTTGGTAAATGCAGTTATAGTCCCAACAATATATAATTTTCATTATTCCAACCATCAACTTGTTCGGCTGTTGAAAGTTTAACCTGTGTTAGTCAATCAGAATTGATTTCATGATCCCAAAATAGTACTGAGGGCTATTGCAAATCTGGGCATTACACATAATGTATGTATGCATGTATCAAAATGACACATGTATCCCATAAATAATTACAATTGTTATTTAGCAATAAATAAATTTTAAAAATTTAGAAAGCTAAATCTAAGTATTTCTTTTAAAAATATAAGCAAATGCACATTTTTTCCAATCTGGAATTCCAGTTTCATCTTTTACTGTCACCACCATTAACATGGCTCCCAGGGAAGTTGAAATTTTATCACATTTATTCGACTAAGGTGAACTCAAACACCATTGCCATCATCATCATTAATAATGCTTGCACTTGTTCTTCTTAAAAATTGAAGAAAGCCACTTCTGCATATATACCCCAAAGAACTGAAAGTAGGAACTCAGGCGGACATTTGTATACCTATGTCCATAATAGCAGTACTCAATAATAGTCAAAAAGTGAAAGCAACCCAAGTGTTCATCTGTGGATAAATATGTGGTATATATGCATAATGAAATATTATTCAGCTATAAATAGGAGGAATTTCTGACACGTGCTGAACCTTGAAGACATTATGCTCAGTGAAATAAGCCAATCATAAAAACACAAACATTGTATGATCCCACTTATATGAGGCACCTAGGTAGAGACAAATCCATAGAGACAAAAGGATGGTAGTTGCAGGATCTAAGGGAGGGAGAAATGGGGAGTTTAATGAGTGCAGAGTTTCAATTGGAGAAGATGAAAAAGTTCTAGAGATGGATGATGATGATGTTTAGAGAAAAATAAGAATGTACTTAAAGCCACTAGAACTGTACACAAAAATGATAAATTTTATGTTATATATATTTTATCATAAAAATATAAGGATAAAGTGCTTTCTATATTATATTCAAAAGATTAAAGGAGATAGAATGGGTGTCCCTTTTGCTTGAGATCCTAGTTATTTTGATGGCTAGTGATTCAGGCCTTTCATTGGTTGACCAGAGTTAAAAATTCACAATCCAGGCTATAACAATCCTCTAGAGAGGCATAACCCTGCAGAGGTTCCTTTCTCTGGCTCCAGTATCTCAATTGCCACGGTAACACTATTTCAGCAAAGATTTCTCTCCCATGCCACCAAAAGTTATAGCTCTTTGGAATCACTCTTTTTCACTTAATAGTGTAGCTGACTCAGGGCAAGTCCATTATCATTCACTCAAATGTATGGTACAACTTAACACTGCCCTAAAAACTCAAGCCCTATTGCTAGGTCTGGTTAATTTCATGATACTCCATTTCTTTCTCTCCCTCACCCTCAAGAAAGTCAACCATAAGAATGTCTAAATCTGAGGATAAACAGATAAAAATCTTTTCCCCCAGAGCTCCATTAAACTCTATGCAAATGAAAACTTGGGATTGGAACATCATCCAAGTTCACTTGGTAGAAATATTAGTCTACACTATAACTCTTCAAACAAGAAGACTCTGATTCTCAGCTCACCTAGTCCTTAAGAAACTTTTCAAGTATTCTTAAATAGAAATGTGGTACAATTAAGGTCATAGCTGGTGTCTAAAGTAGAAAAAATTGGATACATAGTATTCATTACAGCGGGCTATTTTAACAAGGCTTATTTTTGTCTGTTTACTTTCTGGCTTTATACCTTTTATGTCACCTCCCTTATCCACTCCCCATCCATTCATCCTCTAATCAAGATGTCTCCACCCTCCCTCTACCATAAAGATCATAGTAGCTACAGTTTTTTCAGTTTTGAAATTGACATCCAGATTAGTAAAATTAATAAAAAATGCAAACCACTTTTATCTTGATTTCCTAGATATTCTCAAATATAGGTTGTCCATTAATGCCAATAAAATTATGCTTATCTTTGCTCTGGATCATTTCATATGCACACTTATTGTCACTGATGATGCATTTGTCATAAAAATGCTATTCTCAATATGTAGCAGTTCTGGAGATTTATTTGACACTTCCCATTGCTAATAAGTTATGCTGAGTTCAGCACTGTGGTCAAACAAAAAGAAACATAATATGAGAACAGCGTTTTTTTTCTGTACAAAATATCTAAACCTATTTCCCTGTTGTATACATATTCTTGCAGAAACAATTTTCCATCCATAAATGAATAGTAACTGTTTCTTCAGTTTATTACTACAGAGAAGATAAAAACCATGTTTTCATAAATAAAAGGCAGTGGACTATGATGATACCTTCTTTTATCTTAACTTTTCTATGTTTATATGTGTGTGTACACACACACACACACACACACACACACAGAGGTATTCTCACTTCACCTTGTCAGAGGAAGTGAATATTGATGGGGTTCGTTGTCTGTGAGTGAACTATTTCAGAATATAACATATAATCTTATGGTCACTCTAAATTCAGCAGGTTTACTTTGATTTTGCCAGTTAATTATTCATATAGTGGCAATATTCATGATTGCAATTATGGAAGACCCACAATAGTAAAAATCTACATAGAAGCAAAATGGCATGGACTATTTATTTCTCAACCATATTCTCTCTGATGCTAGAGTTAGTGCTGGAAGCCATTCCACAATGGGAGAATCATGTAATTTCTTTGGCGTGCAATTCTTAGTAAAATTTATTGTTAAAAACATAGATATTGCTTAATCATTTGTATATGTGTTTGACTAAAATTTATGAATAGTATTAAAATAAAAGCAAAAGGAAATGTCAAAATGGTTGAACCATAGTTCTGTAAGCCACTTAAAATTTATCTCATATTGCCTACATAGAGCAAATTCACAGTAAATGCTGAGAAGCTGCTTCAAGATGCGATTATTGTATCACGGTGTAAAGGATCCTCAACTCAAATTGCACGTGTCTTAGGCAAAACATTTTTCTCAGTGCCCTGGAACTGGCATCTAAAAATATGTCTTAAAGATACCAGCCATCTTAAGTGAAAAAGATCTGGAAGCATCCCCATCTTCTCCTATCTCTCTATTATAATACATTTAATCTTTACAGAGAATGTAACTCCTGATTAAAGAAATTTAGGTAGAATAAGTCCTTGAAGAGTATATGAATAATAACATATACAAAATATGTGCAGTGATTTGTATTTTATACTTAAATAAAAAACCATTATGTAATTTAGACTGAAAATGTATTTAAGAATTATTTTTACAATTGCATAGAAATTTATTTTTTTTAATTCTATGTTCAGATTTTGCTACATACTTGAACGAGCACACATAAAATATATGTCTGTGTGTATATATGTATACATAGATATATGCATACTATACCTTTCATCTAATCTCCCTTAGTGTCCTCATCCATTCACCCATGAACTTCCCCGATCACGAGCATCAGAACTAATTTTAACATTCCAACATCATGTTGATTCTTCTAGCTCATTACCTTTTATTTCAGTGAACTTGAGTTTAATCTCTCCCACCTGCTGTAGTAGTCTTGAATAAAGTTGTACCTGCTTGTTTAACTATCTCATATAATTTTTCTTTAGCTTTAAAAACTAGCTCATTTTTAAAAAAATATTTTATTTTCAAATGAATGACAAAATCTGAATAGAATGCCTATTATACAGTCTTCACATGTTATTTAATCCAAAAATATTCCATAATAGATTTTGTGATAACATAACTTTATTTATAAATAAAGTAAGACTCCCATTTAGAAACTTGGCTATTCAGAACTAGAAAATGACAGAGCTGGAATACAACCCAGCCATTAAAGGTAAAACCTGGATTTGGTTCTGCTTTGCATTTAAACAAGATTGAGTGTCCTTTATCCTGCTGAACTGAGGGTCCAAATGCTAAAGGCCAGGGCAGTCAGGTAAAGGTGGAACATAGCTTTCTTCTTGGCTTTCCTATAAAGGGTTTAGGGGCAGACACACAACATGAAACAATGGCACCAAAAGATATAAATATATTCAGTGTAGCCCTGTTGTTCTGAGGAAAAATAGTTAAAACCTCTTATGGTGAATGATTTTAAATGTGTAATAACACAGACAGCTACAATCTTTATTTGTTAATCAACTTTAACTGGATTAGGGTTAGTTAACAAAAACAGCAACTGAATACTTGAACTATTTGAACAAAACAGTCTCACCAAGAATGGTTTCTGAGCCTTCAGGTTACTGTTATCTTTCAAAAAGACAAAGAATAGGCTTATATCTAGTCTTGGAAATAAGCTTAATAGGGCAGGGACAAGATAGTAAAACAAGAGCAAAGATCACAGATTCCAAAGTAAGGAGTTCAGAACACACAATCACAGACTTGTTTTTTTGTTTTTTTTTTTTTTTTTAGATGGAATCTGTTGCCCTGACTGGAGTGCAGTGGCATGATCTCTGCTCACTGCAACCTCCAACTCCTGGATTCAAGCAATTCTCCTGCCTTGGCCTCCCAAGTAGCTGGGATTATAGGTGCCTGTGACCACAACCAGTTAATTTTTTGTATTTTTAGTAGAGAAAAGATTTCACCATGTTGGCCAGGCTGATCTCGAACTCCTGACCTTGTGATTCGCCCACCTCAGCTTCTGAAAGTGCTGGGATTACAAGCATGAGCCAACACGCCCAGTCTATCATAGACTTCTTAGTTTTGTTTAAAGCACTTTTTAATCAGAATTCTTTTGAAATATATTTCTGACAGTTGTTCTGATTGTTTCCCACCAGAAATGACCTAAATTAAATATTTAACTTGCATGTATAAATGGAAGCATTTCATTAATCAAAGTTTACTTAATATAGAATAAGAAGTTCAAAAGCTGTTAAGAGGTGTTTTGGATTTAAGATTTTTATTTTTGCTATTAACAAACTATTTAATTTTTTGTATGCCTTAATGAGATTATATTTCAGGAATAGAAAAAAAATGCAAGAATCATCCAGGACAACCATCTCTTTCTGCAAATAAACTTAGGCTCAGATATCCATGTGAGCCAAATAACAAGCTAATGACAGAACAATGTTTAGACTTTGAAAACGGGCAACCTAACTCACGGCATAGTATTTTTTCTAGTATTTCTAGCAGTATTTTTACTGCTTTCTACTCACCTGCTAATATAAGTAGGAATTATGAAGAGGAATTTTGCCACAAAATATTATTATGTATTATTTGTAAACTTCATGCTACATTGTTATTCTACAATTCTAAATATTGTTATCAAATTTTAAGACTAACATCAAACACATTAAAACTTGCTATAGTAAGATATACAATAAAGGTTTAAGAGAAAAATATTCTTATATATTATATAAATTATAATATAATCAAAGGAACAGAATGGCACCATCAAGCCTATAGATGGCTTAGAGTTTTGGATAAAATGCTATTTGCCCACTTCACCTTAAAATAAGTAAAATTACGAAAGTTAATTTTAGAAAAATTATGTCACTAATTGATTCCCAATATTAATTAATACTTGAAACCCTTTACATGTTATGTGATATTATGTGTGAATGTGTAAATTAAATATTAAGTTATTTTGAAAGACAATTTATATTTTTAAATAAAAGAGCATGAAACATTAAATTTATTTGTGAAACTCAGATTCCATCTATTGCTCAGAAAAATAAACATACCTTCATTTAAAAACAATTTATCTTTTGTTGTTGTTAACAAAAACTTACCAATAGGAAAGTATACGCAATTTACACATGGATTGGAGCCTTGCTCTAACTCACTAGTGTCTGTGGAGGTATTAGGGATACAAAACACTAAATGAAGGTTTTGGGACTTACCCTAGACTGGAAGATGTTTGCTTTGGTTCAGTAGCCAGAGCTTCAGAAAGTCCAGTATAGTATGCTTTCTTCTGTTTACTTTTAACATGAGTTTATTGCTCTCATTGAATCAAATGAGAATCCAGCAATTGAGCAGTATTAAAATAAGGCAGTTTGAAAGTATACTATCTTAAATAAATTTGATAAAAATCAAAGATACCTTTTAAATTTGCAAAGCTAGATCAATTTTTAATTAAAAACCTGATGATAAATTTTGTATAAGGAATTAAAAAGATATTTTAAAAATATAAAATTCTAAAAATACAATAGTCAATAAGTTTTTGCATGACACCCATTCTATGGTCTTAAGGAAAACAAAGGTGAGTTTGTGTGAATCAATAAAAAAAACATAAGCTCAATGATAAGGTTTTTATCCAATTCAGACAGAACTTCTTATCCCAAAAAATAACAATCCTTATTTTAAAAATAGGAATGTTTATTTATAAGTTTTCAAAATAGAAACTTATAAAATGATATAAACTTAGAGGAAGATTTGTCATACTACAATTCAACTATTTTCATACTTATAGGAATATAAATTTGGGAGAAATTTTCTAAGCTATAGATTGGAAACAAGTATCAAAACGTTTAAAATCTTCATCCTGTCCAATCCATCAGTTCCACTTCTAGTAACATGCACAATTTTTTTAAAAATTATTTAGATATTTTAAAAGAAACATGAGGATAAAGGCCTGTGAAAGTCTTATTAGTCATACTGAATATTTTGAAATAACCTAAATGTTTTACAACATAAGGCTGCTATAATTACGGCATATCCATTTATAACATGTAATATTATACAGACATAAAATGCATATTGCAGAAAATAAATTATAACCTAAAAACCTGTTTATAGCAGACTGTACAGTGAAGAATCAGATTTCAAAACAGCACGTAGAACATGACATCCATTTTATATACACTTCAATGTACACATAAGCACACAATCTAGAAGAACATGTATGACTATTTTAACAGATGCAAAATAAGACTACAGAATTAATGGTGATTTTTCTTTTCCTTGTCTCATCTTTTTTTCCTCTAATTTTTCAACAAAAAGGGACAGAAATGATGTAGCAAACAATAGGGCTGCATAAATCCCTAAAGCCCTTAATATACTAGCCTGGTCAGCAAACAGCCATGTACAGGCATAATTTCATATTTACAATGTCCATATTTAGGATAAAAACATTGAAATGTTGAGGTATCACATATTAATGGATGCTTACTATTTTCCATTTATTTACCATTATAATTAATTATGTGATAAATGTCTTTGTACACAAATCTTTGCTTTCACTTCTAGTTATTTTCTTACGAAGTATTCTAGGATACAGAATACTCAGATCACAGATTGAGAATATGTTTTTAATGGCATAGATGATAATATAGATAAGTCTTAATTTCTGACAAATTTCATCCTTGTAAAAGCTAATTGGACCACATCAGTTAGTATATTTCTTAGCAATGTTACAGCAAAGATTCTTTAAAATCTAGTTCAAAAGTATACTGGGTTCTCCTGGGATGCCATACCAAAAGTGCCTATTCTCAGACTGTAAAATGTCTGGGTTCCAAAAAGTTTCACATACGCAAAACAAAACAAAAAAAACACTTCATTCAAATACAAAATTCAAATATAAAGTTTAAGCCAGAAGATTTTTATAGCACCCATAAAGGTTTTTCTTCTCACTGTGAGTTCAAAATGCCAGGTATTTCTCTTGTTATTTTGGTGATGTTTGTGATTTTTATCAAGAAAAAGAGTATTGCTCATGTTTATATATAATTTGAGTGATTTCATTTCAATCTGGTTCCTGATCTTTTTATAGTAAAAGTGCACCAAAATATGGCTTACTCATTACCTGGTAAAACACAAACACAAAAAAGAAAGCTGAAATGTTTCAGTAAGTAATTTTTTAATGACCTATTACCTATTGGTTTAAATATAGAAAGACTGCATTCATTCAAAATTTCTGATTTCATCAGGCTTGAGCAAATTAAATAAGATTGTAGCATCATTAGCCAACATATTTGATTTACATGATTACGTGTTTTATGCACTTTTCACCTGAAAAAAATTCTTAAATGAAATAATATTCCCCTAAAGTATTTCAGATGGTAAAGTGAACAATGAGCCAAAAGAAACTCATGTTAATTATACACTAACGCAATTAAGAAAAACAAAAACTTAAACTTTTTACCATTTTGGACAAATATATGATAATTATTTCTGGAAAAGTTCCAGCAGAACATTTGCTGGGAATATTTTATTGGATGTTCACTTATGATACTACATGTAGTTAAACTGTTTCTTGCAGATAAACTTTAAGAAATGAGTATAGTTGCAGTTTTAAATAGTTTCAACATCTTTTTAAGTAAAACCATAATCAAAATATCTTGAAGAAATGGCAATTGTTTCAGTAACAAATTTAAACAATATTGGAAATGCACTTCTGTATGCAATCTTAAGTAAAAATCTGAAGATAATCAAAAGTAATATGTTGAAGACAAAAGTATTTTATTGCTGTTATTATACGAACAGTTATAAAAACTTCATAAACTCTATTGTTAGTATACAACAGGTAAATATTAAGAGTAAGAAAGGTAGCAAGAAAAATTTAACCATCTTCTACTGGTATAGAAGAACAAAGAGGAGAGCTAATTAGAGCTATTTAAATAAAATAATAAAATGACTATGTGACACCAATAAAATCATACCATATCCCTCTACTCTGCCATTTTTTAAGAAAGGGTAGTATGCAGAAACAAAGAAATAAAAAGGTTTGTCATGCTAGAGATGGACAAAAAATGAAAGATAAAAGGAAAATAACAGCAGAAACAACCAGATTCTGCACAAGTAAATGTAAGTTAGCAAGACAAACAACTCTGTAAAACACTATTTTCAAAGGCAGCATTATAAATCACAGAACCAGATAAAAATGAAGGTACCTGAGGAAAAAAAAAGTAATCCAAAATAATATCATCACAGAACTGACAATAAACTAGAAATCTTAAGAAGTAGACCTTGCTGAAATTTGACCCAATGGCATGGAGTTAGGAATAAGCACTGTGAATGCAAGAAAATGTAAAAATAGTAAATAGAGAGAAGATGATAAAAATGGAAGTCAGGTCAATATAATTACCAGAGAAAATATGACCCCGAAGAACATCCAATAAATATAATTTTATTATTCATAATGATAATACATGAAAATGTCATACAATTGAAAGTAAGAGTGAATCTGCAGATTGAAAAGGCACCTATTGTATCTAAAAGGTATTAGTATAGATTGCCATCAAGGAATTTCTTGGTTAAGTTATTGGATATCAAGTATGAAAAGAGAATCATTCAGGTAATTGTAGAGAAAAAGCAAATCTCCTGGAATAAAGATGATCAGGCAGGCCTCAGACTCAGTAAAATTCAGTGCCACACTGCAACTGAGCAAAGACAGCAATCTTCCGAGGAAATAAAAGCATGAGCCAAAAATTAACAATGAAGTTAATTTCAACAATAACAGCCAAGTTAATGTTAAAATGGAAAGACAAAAAGTAATTAAGTCATTCCTGAAATAAACAACCTGGCCATGAAAACCAACAAAACAATATATAAACAAAAATCATGTTACAAAATGTATTTCCTTGTTAGCAACTAACAAAAAATGAAATACAAATAATATTGATAACAAAACCCATGAGACAGGGAGGTGAATGAAAGATGAGTGTTAATTACTTCTTAACGATGTTCACAATCTTTTTATTTAAATATACCTAGCTCATACTCAACCTATGGTTGATAATAAGTACATTACAGTTATTCTGGAATTGTACCTGGAATTCCAATAATTATTCTATTAATTAAATATATTAAAATTGTATTGTTGAAATGAAATATAATAAAAGGATATATCATTGAATCAAGCATTATAGGTTGTAAGGTGTTCCATAACTTAATGTACTAAGATAAAATTTAGTATATCCCCAAATTATTAGTACATACCAAAATGCTAAAATGTGAAAAATAAGAATCTTTAAAAAATAACAGTATTATTCTGCAATATTTGAATCCTTAATACAACTGTAAAAAATATAATTGTCTTTCTTTTATTTAATTGAATCAACATGTTCGTTAAATAGTAGTAATGGTATTAAAGTGCTGATGTTAAGATTATTAGCTTAATATTTACTGAGCATTTAATTGAGCAAGAAACTATTTAAAATACATTGCATACTTTTTGGCTTTGTCCTTACTTCTGAGTCCTATGGCAGTTATTATCATCATCTTTGTTTAGCTCATCACTGAGGTGGCAATAAGGCAAGGAATAGCTACTTGGTGACAGTAAAACGAGAATTCAGGAATGAGAAATGGTTATCTAAAATTACTATTCTGTGCTTCACACAAATAAAATATAAAATATTTATAAATAACAAATATTCAGAACTGATAGTGCATATTGATACATTAAATATGCAAGAATCAAGTTGGTTTAATTTACACATGCTGCTCTGTCATCATGGTGAAAGTATTAGTTTGGTAGAGCTGCTTTAACAAAGTTCCATAAACTAGTACCACAAACTTAAAAAATATGTATTGTCTCCAATTTCTGGAGTCTAGTCTGAGACCAAGGAGTTGCAGAATTGGCTCTTTGAGCCATGAAGGTGAGTCTATTCCATGCCTCTCTTCTAGCTTGGGGGTTTGCTGGCAGTCTTTGAAGTTCTTTAGCTGCTGCTTCCTCACCCTGATCTCTGCCTTCAAGTCACATTGTACTCTCCCGATTTTTGTGTATGCCTCTAAATTTCTCTTTTTTATAATGACTTCAGTCATATGGCATTTGAGGCCCACCCTACTCCCATATGACCTCATCTTAACTAATTTCATCTGCAATGACCCTGTATCCAAATAAGGTCACATTCGGAGGTACAGGAGGTAAGAACTTTAATGTGAATTTTGAGGGGCCAAAATTCAGCCCATAATAGTAAGCAATTCATGCTAACACATTTAAATATCTTCAGATAAAACATTGCTACTTTAAAGTTTGCTTAGAAATATATTGCTTTGATGCCTTTAGGATAACATAGTGTTTTATGTCCACAATGGATTGAAAAATTGTATCTTCCATCTTGTGAGATAATGCACTATAAAATCTTCAAAGGTCACTTCCTTTGGTAGGAATGCTTTCCATCTCCCCTGTGCCAATGGCTATTCCAGCCGTGGTGGCACTCCTGGTGGGGAGAAATGTCAGCTTGACCTCACCAACCATGATGACAAGGGAGCTCTTATGCCATCTCTGCCCTGGAGTAAAATGGGTTTAATTCATCTTCTATAATAAAAGTAAATTTATCCCATTTAGACACCACAAGTGACTTAAAATTTGGCATAGCTACTCTTCATTTCCAGAATTTACCATCTAATTTTCTACATTACCTTAACATGCAGTACAGTGCCGGGAGGGAAAAATACACAGCTATCCTACTAGACATGAGGCAGACCCAAATCTTTGTGATAACAAAGGAAATGCTCTTCTGCATTTTGCTTCCTATGGCCAAAACATATGAGTATCAGCGATGCTGTAATCAGATTGGGGCCACCTGAATAATCCAGGGTAACTGCTTTATTTTAAGGTCACCTGATTAACATTTATTCATCTATAACCTTAAATCCTTCTTGCTCTGTAACACTGAATATTACATTTACAGGCTCTGGAGAGTAGGATGTAGTTGTCTTTAGGGCCATTCTTCTGCCTGTCACACAGTTTTGAGTTTCCTAATTCTTTTTCTTACTCCTACACATGAAAAGTTAAAAGCAGTTTTCAGACAGGGATAAGGGTTGTGAAAGATATGTTCACATCTAAATCTTTGGAACCTGTGATTATCGCCTTACTTGGAAAAGGGTCTTTACACATGTAGTAAAGATAAGGCTATTGAAATTAGGAAATTATTCTGGGTTATCTAGATGATCCCCACTTGTCATCACAAGTGCCCTCAGTAAGAGAGGCAGGTGGACATTGTATACATAGAAAACGCACACGTGGCCACAGAAGCAGAGGTTGGAGTGTTGTAGCACAGGACAAGGAGTGCTGGCAACCACAGGAAGCTGGGATGGGCAAGGGATGAATTCTCCTCCTAGAACTTCCAGAGGGAGTCCAGCCCTGCCAACACTTTAATTTTGGTTTAATGAAATGGATTTTGAATTCTGTCCTCTAGAACTCTGCGAGAATAAATTTTGGTTGCCTTAAGCCACTAAATTTGAGGTAATGTTTTACAAGAGCCTCATAAAACACAAACAGTAATTCTCTTACTGTTTTATTATTTACTCAAATATCTAAGTAATAAAGAGAAATTTATGTATATGTGAGAGATATCTAAAATCCTTGTTCACTATGCTAGTTCTCAACTAGAACCATGCAATACAATCACCTGACAAAAAAGTAATAAAAGTTTGAGATAGTTTCTAGCCCTGAATATTCAGTAATGCAAATGAGTCTAAGTCCTAGACATGAAGATTTAGAAATACTACCTCTCCTAATTCAGATAAATAACCTCAGAATGGATTTTTGGCTTTAAAGTTTTAAATCAAACAACTTTTACACCTTAAATAACTCTGACTTTTACAACTTTTACAGTTTATATTGTCAGGTCCTGGTTATGAAACAGGCTACCATTTTTTGCCTTTTTTTTTTTTTAGCTTTTTTATTCTTGAAGCAAATTGATGATGGCAAACACATGAACACACACCATCTCTTATGTCAATTACTACTATTAAGTATTCAATTATACATTGGACAGATGTTCATTTTGTGAAATATATTAAATAGCTACTTAAAAGAATTTAAATTTCATAAGGATGAAACCATTTCTTAGCTTAGAAGTTTTAGGACTTCATGACAACATAGGCTCATTTCTTCTTGCTTCTTCCACAAGAGCTCAGTTGGGAAGTGCTTTTCCACCACAACAAGTGAAAGCCCGATCAGCACCAGACATACCTCACAGACCAAAAGCATCACTACAAAGATTTTAAAAATCAAATTGTCCCTGAAGCCCCAGCACAGGAAGTTAGGGTAAATCTGTATGCTAATACCAAGATGGGATAACTGCCAAAGTAAAATATTTAAATAGGAGACCAAGTCTTTCAACATAGTGGCCAGGAATCCATGACACAATTTGGAAATCACCAGGAAAATCCATACTTGAAAGAGAAAAAAATGCAGCAGAAATTCAAACCAGGCAGACTAGTTTTGTATATTTGAACTTAACTCCTTTTTCTCAAAGACCATAAAAAATTAGGAATTTGTTGTAGAAGATGTATGACTTCACTCAGCACTAACCTGGGAGCAAAAATACGAAGAATTTAACAGCAACAAAAAAGCAAATTAGAGTGCAGAAAACATTTTAACCTAATCACACAAATGAGTTAAAGTACAAGTTTAATCAAAACTTCTCAAAAATTCGAATGTATTTCTCTATGAAGAAAGAGTTATTGAAAGACAAGCAAGAGAAATGGCCAACTTAATCAATGTACTTTCACATTTAACAAATAATGTGACTGTGAGGGAAAAGGCACAAGTGTTGATCTCTGCATTATTCTCTTCAGTTTCTGAATAAAGAGCTCGGTTTCAAAAATACTATTTCATATAATTTGGATATTTGTCTCCACCCAAATCTCATGATGAAATGTAACCCCCAATGTTGGAGGTGGGAGCTGGTAGGAGGTATTTGTATCATGAAAGTGGATCCCTCATGAATACCTTGGGCTATGCTGTTAGTGCTGATCTCATCTGCTCCCCACACCAGGCCTACTCTCTTGTTCTTGCATTCTCCATGGGAGGTGCTTGCTCCTGCTTGCCTTCTGCCATTATTGTGTAAGCTTCCCAAGGCCTCACTAGAGGCCGAGCAGATACAAGCACCATGTTTCCTGAAAAACCTGCAGAACCATGAGCCAATTAAACCTCTTTTCTTTATACGTTACCCAGTCTCAGATACTTCTTTATAGTAATGCAAGAATAGCCTAACACACTATTTCATCTCATTTAAATTCTGTGTCTTCATTATATATCTTCCAGTCATATTTTATATACTTTTTAAATGACAATAAACTAGAATGCAAAAATCAACATAAATCAATACTGATCATATTTTAATAAAATGAAAAGGGTTGTTATAATGATGCAGAATTCTTTTTTAAATTACTGATCCAAAAGCCATTGTAACTGAAATTTTAAAAAGAAATGTGATATGCAACAAAATAACATATGAACAAAAAAATGCCACCCATTTGAAGACTGATACTATTGGCGGGCCTCAGACCAGTGATCCAGAAAACCTTCTTAATATGTGGCTTACTTTCCCCAGTGACCTCTGTTATATATTCTAAGTAAGCAGGCATAATCACTCTAACTAACCAATCTCTCTAATTAAATAATTACTAGATCTTTAAAAAAGGAAAAACAAACAGTAATTTTAAAAAAAGTAACTAAAGACAGTTACTGTAACTACCAAAGGTATTTTATATTAATTAAAAACTAACAACATATGATGAGGAATATATTTGACAATATATGTGCTACTATTATCATGGGTAATGTTAAAAATAATACTACTGATTAAAACTGTATTATAAAAAGTAGCAAGTATCTTATGCTTTAGGGTAAGCTCATCACAACAATATTTTCTCAGACTTCCAACAAAAGCGGCCTTACACATATGACAATGTTATCATGGATCGTAGTTTAAACCAAGGATGACCAAATCTCAGTAATTTGTTTTATATTGCAAGAAGGTACTGGCAAGGGTTACCAACAAAACTTAGCTTTAAGTAATTTATAGTGGAAGGCAAAGGAAAGGTAGTGTGTGCAGAGATCATAGGGCAGGAGCAGAAGTAACAGACAGAGAATAAAGCAAGACAAAGGGGAGGGAGGTGCCAGAGGATTTTTAAAACCAGCTCTCATGGGAACTAACAGAGTGAGAACTCACCCCGCCAGGATAACACTAAAAAGAATCCACCTCCATCAACCAAACATCTCCCATCAGGTCCAACTTCTGCCACTGGGGATGATATTTCATCATGAGCTTTGGGGAGACAAACATCCAACTATAGCACCCACGAAACATCATGCCACAGAGTGCTTGTTGCTTTGTTATAGTATGAATACTACAGATTTTGGACTTGAAATATTGAGTTCCCTATAATTATGCAATATTATCCCTATAATTAGGACAGTAGTCACCTCAAATATAATTTAGTTTGAGTATGCCAAAGAGTTTTCTATATATGAAATTGGTAGGCATTGTGGTAATTAGTTGTTGCCATTAAAACACAATCACTCCTAAACTGACATTTGTTTCAATTTACATTGATAATTGCTCTCCATCTACAAACACAAGTCTATAGGCATTAGGATACATGAAACAATAATAGCCTGGGCACTCAAGGGGTTTCCATTGTATTCGGTATCTTTTTAATAATGGTTATCTGAATTACTAGGTACACAGTAATTCATGGTGTTTTTTTCATTTTGTTTTGTTTTGTTTTTTGCATGCTTTCAGGAAGCAACAGTTCCTGCATGATACCTCCTAAAAGAGGTTTATTGTAACAGATAAAACCTGTAAATTGAGAATCAAGACACCATTAGAGTTATTTTAAGTGTTTCTTTAGTATGTATTGTTAGTATTATTGAAAGGCATAGTACAGATGATTTCATATTGAATGTTTTTTAAATTATCCAAAGCCAATATGAACCTATAGTCCCACTTAAAAGAGGAGATGTCAAAAATAAATAGCTTCACCCTTATATGTATCTGTCGATATAAGTAAGGGTTGATTTTATTCACCTTTGTTCAGACTCTCATGAAATACCAAAGAAGTATTTAAATTTTGTTTCCATTTTCTGATTATGTCTCTTTTTATAAGCAATCACTTTCATTATTTGCTTTTCTCATAATGACTCTCCTTCTCAAGTTAGGATTACCAGATGTAGTCAAAGGACTGATTCAGAAATCTGGCAAATACGAGTCTGACCAAGCTTCCCATTTCATTCATTTTCAGGCAAATGAACAAAGGGTAGGATACAGTACAAGTTTCTAAGACTGTCTTGTCCAGTGAATGAAACAGGTTTTAAAAAATTGATAGTACTATTCAGAGATAGGACCACTGTTTTATGTTTAGCAATTCATTCTTCCTTTGTTACTTGATATGGTTTGCCTCCTTATCTCCATTCAAATCTCACCTTGAATTGTAATCCCCATACTCTTTATGTGTCAAGGGCAGGACCAGGAGGTAATTGGATCATTGGGGTTGTTTCCCCAATGCTGTTCTCATGATAATGAGTGAGTCTAATGAGACTGGATGGTTTTATATGTGTCTGGCATTTCCCCTGCTTGCACTTCACCTTCCTACCAACTTGTGATGAAGATGGCTTTCTTTCTTTCTGTCTTCTGCCATGATTATGACTTTCATGGGGCTTCCCCAGCCATGCTAAACTGAGTTGATGAAACCTCTTTCCTTTACAAATTGGCTAGTCTTGGGCAGTTCACTATAGCAACATGAAAACGAACTAATAGAGTAAATTGGCACCACAGAGAGTGAGGCACTGCTATAAAGATACTTGAAAATGTGAAACTGGGTAACAGATAGAGGTTGGAACAGTTTGGAGAGCTCAGAGGAAGAAAGAAAGATGTGAGAAAGTTTGGAACTTTCTAGAAGCTTGATGAATATCTTTGACCAAAATACTAATAGTAATATGGACAATGAAGTCCAGGCTGAGGTGGTCTCAGACAGAGAGGAAGAACTTCTTGGGAACTGGAGCAAAAGTGACCCTTGTTATGCTTTAAAAAAAGGGACTGGTTGTATTTTTCTCCTGCCCTAGAGATCTGTGAAACTTTGTACTGGAGAGAGATAATTTAGAGTATCTGGCAGAAGAAATTTCTAAGCGGCAAAGCATTCAGGAGGAAGCAGAGCATAAAAATTTAAAAAATTTGCAGCCTGACAATGTGATAGAAAAGAAAAAAAAATCATTTTCTGAGGAAAAATTCAAGCTGACTGCAGAAATTTCCATAAGTAACAAGCCAAATATTAATCACCAAAACAATGGAGAAAAGGTCTCAGGGGCATGTCAGAGACCTTCACAGCAGCTCCTCTCATCACAGGCCTGGATGCCTAGGAGAGAAAATGGTTTTGTGGGCCAGACCCTGCCCTCCCACCACCCTGCTCTATGCAACCTAAGGATATGGCGCCCTGTGTCCCACCTGCTCCAGCTCTAGCAGTGGCTAAAAGGGGCCAAGGTACAGCTTGAGCTGTTGCTTCAGAGGATGCAAGCTCCTAGCCTTGGTGGCTTTTACATGGTGTTGAGCCTATGGGCTAAACAGAAGGCAAGAGTTGAGGTTTGAGAGCCTCCATCTAGATTTTAGATGTATGGAAACAGCTGGATGTCCAGGCAGAAGCATGATGCAGAAGCCCTGATGTGGAACCTCTACCATGGCAGTGCAGAGGGGAAATACGGGACTGGAGTCCCCCCACACAGTCCCGACTGGGGTGCTACTATCTGGTGGAGCTGTGAGAAGAGGGCCAGTTTCCTCCAGAACCCATAATGGTAGATCTCCCAACAGCTTGCACCCTGTGCCTGGAAAAGCTGCAGAACTCAATGACAGCCCTTGAGAGCAGTCTGAAGCGGGGGGCACACCCTGCAAAATCACAGGAACAGAGCTTCTCAAGGCCTTGGAAGTCCACTCCTTGCATCAACATGACCTGTATGTGAGACATGGAGTGAAAGGAGATAATATTGGAACTTTAAGGTTTAATGGCTGCCCTTTTGAATTATGGACTTGCAGGGGACCCATAACTCATGTGTAATGGATGTATTTACCCAAAACCTGTACACCCATTGTATCTAGGAAGTAAGTAACTTGTACTTGATTTTGCAAGCTCATAGGAGGAAGAGACTTGCCTTGTCTCAGAGAAGACTATGAACTTAGATGTTTGAGTTAATGCTGGAATAAGTCTTAGGGGACTGTTGGAAAGGCATGACTATGTTTTGAAATGTGAGGACATGATATTTGGGAGGGGCCATGAGTGGAACGATATGGTTTGGCTGTGCCTTCATCCAAATCCCATCTTGAATGTGATCTCCCTAATCCCCACATGTCAAGGGCAGGACCAGATGGAGGTAATTGGATCATGGGGGCAGTTTTTCTCATGATGCTTTCATGATAATGAGTGAGTCTCATGAGATCTGATGGTTTTATAAGCATCTGGCATTTCCCCTGCTTGCACTTCTCCTTCCTACCACTTTGTGATGAAGGTGCCTTGCTTCCCCTCTGCCTTCTGCCGTAATTGTGAGATCCCTAGAATCTCCCCAGCCATGCTGAACTCTGAGTCAATTAAACCTCTTTCCTTTATAAATCGCCTAGTCTTAGGCAGTTCTTTACAGCAGTTTGAAAACAGGTAATATAGCACTCTTAAATACAATTCATGTTCCAGCAGTACAGGGTGAGGCGGAGAGAAAGAAAACAATTTTAAAACAGAAAAGCTGTTTATGTTTCCTTAAAATCTCCTACGTCTGTTCTGTCTTCCCCCAAATATCTCCACAATTCATTTACTACTCTATTTCCATACATGCTGCATTATAACTCATACGTATTCAATTGTGGAATCTATCACTCCTAGTCACTTATTTCACCCTAAACTAGTAGGCACACGTTTTGATTACCAAATCTCAATTTTAATCAGTCCACTGCATTGTAGATGGCAAGGCATAATAAGATGGTGCAATATAATGCTTCATAGCCTAATATTTTCCTGCAGTGCAATAAAATAGCTTGTCATTTCCAAATGCAAATAATATTTTCTGCTTGTAGGCCTCTAACGATTTTAGAGGCATTTACATTCCTTACTGGATATGCAAATCTGAACTCTGAATAAGTATCTATTCCAACTAAGATTCTTTATTATTCACTTGAAGCTGTGGGTAATTGGCCGATTTAATCCACTGCAAACTAAGAGCCAGCACTGATACTTTACATTTTCAGTGAGTGTTTGGTCCACAGATGATTTTAGTCTCTGAGATTCTTGTTAAAAGAAATAAACCAATACTGAGTCTCATTTCAAGCTTCTGAAGAAGTTATCGGAATATATCTTTTTCCTGCCCATTTTTGAATTGCTTGAATTCTTAGCTGTCTACTCTTCTCATGTACCCAGAGGCCACCCACAGACAGCAAATGAGGGCACCCATTGTTTCCAGTTCCATTCTGAATTTAGAAGCAGATTCTTTAAAATAATTGATTTGGCTCATTGTGAATTTCTCCTTCCAATTCCATAAAGTTTCCATAATATATTGTCCCATATTATAAAGTTTCCATACTATATTGTCCCTTTCTGCCATATAAGCCCATTTTGGGGACCTTTTGCAATCATTGCTTATTGTTAAAGAAATAGTAAAAGTTCACAACAAATCACTACTATTATTATTTAGTTCCTCTTATGCTGCAAGGAGCACACCCACCTCTTGCCACTGAGGGAATTTATCTTTTCTCTCTTCAGTGGAACTGCAACCCACAGGTGGCAGTGCAGCTGATTTCCAGATTCAGTACCAGCCTTTGACTTTGAGCTACCTCTATGTTGCTCACTTGGAATCCTCTGAAAATGGATTCTACAGAGGGACTCATTTGTCTATGGATTTAGATCACTCTTTGGGGGAATACAATGTAGGCTCAAAAACATGTCAAAAATATATAAAAACATGTTTATACATTCAATCTGTTAAGACATTCAATGAGTACCAAAATTGGTCACACTATTGCATATTCTTGGTTATACCATTTCTATTTAATAAAGAGATACATATATACATTCCTTTTCCCCTTGAAGTGATTACTACAGGACATCGTAGAAATTTCAGGTTTCAAAATAATTTCATTTTCTTCAAAAGTAGAAGCACTATCAACTAATGCCAATACAGAGCAACAGATCCCTTTTGATAGCTCTGTGTCCCCGCTCAAATCTTATCTCAATTATAATCCACATGTGTTGAGAAAAGGAGATGACTGGATCATAGGGACTGTTTCCTATGCTGTTCTCATGTTCCTGGTGAGTTTTCATGAGATCTGATGATTTTATAAGTATCTGGCATTTCCCCTGCTGGCACTTTTCTCTTGTGCTGCCATGTGAAGAAGTTCCTTGCTTCCCCTTAGTCTTCTGCTATTATTGTATATTGTAGTTGAAAGTGTACTTTGTTATCCTGTTATTTCCTACTCCAAACTCCCAGTGGTCACACTGCGTGGCAGTTATGAGTTTATTTCCACTCAGCCTGCCTGCATGTGGCAAAGTTACTTGAGGATGGGAGTCATAACATCCCAAAGGGCTCAGTTGTGCTTCGGCTCATTTAGTTCCAAGAGAGCCTGTGTTTGCTAAGAATAGAACTCAGAGTGCTTGTTTTGGTCCGTTTTTTTTTTCCAGACTTACAGATACACTTTAAATTTAAAGTTTATTTTCAGGTAATTGTAGATACAGAGGCAACTGTAAGAATTAATATAGAGACATCCTGTCAGGTAGGTAGCTCACGCCTGTAATCCCAGCACTTTGGGAGACAGAGGCGGGTAGTTCAACAGGTTAGGACTTTGAGACCATGCTCTCAAACATGGTGAAACCCCGTCTCTACTAAAAATACAAAAAAAATTAGCTGGGAGTGATGGCGTGAGCCTGTAGAACCAGCCACTTGAGAGGCTGAGAGAAGAGAAAGGCTTGAACCCAGGAAAGAACCCCTTTCCTGCCCTAGTCCCATCCCAACTTTAGGCCCAATTCCTGAAGGAGGCAGAGGTTGCACTGAGCTGACATTGTGCCACTGCACTCCAGCCTGGGGGACAGAGTGAGAGTTGATCTGAGAAAGAAAGAAAGAGAGAGAGAAAGGGAAAGAAAAAGAAAGAAAGAAACAGAGAAAGAGAAAGAAAGAAAGAAAGAAAGAAAGAAAGAAAGAAAGAAAGAAAGAAAGAAAGAAAGAAAGAAAGAAAGAAAGAAAGAAAGAAAAGAAGAAGAAGAAAGAAAGAAGAGAAAGAGATCCTGGGTAACCTTTATAGTTTTCCCTAATTGCAGTGTCTTGCAAAACTGTAGTGTAATGTGTTCACTTGTGTGTGTGTGTGTGTATTTAGTTCTATGAAATTTTATTACATGTGTAGACTACTGTATCCACCACTATGGTCAAGATACAGAATATTTCCATCACCATAAAGATGCCCTATGTGTTCCCCTTTCATAACATACTCATTTCCTGCCGTAGACACATCCCAACCTTAGCCCCAATTCCTGAAAAATACTAATCTATTATTAATTTCTCTAATTTTATTATTTCAATAATGTTATATAAATTGAAGTATACAGTATGTGACCCTTTTGTGATTGGCTTTTTTCACTCAGAAAAATTCCCTGGATATTCATCCAAGTTGTTATATGCATCAACAATTTGTGTGTGTGTGTGAGTGTGTTTTTTTTATTTCTTAGTATTCCATGGTATGAACATATCACAGTTTAACCATTCACTTGTTGAAAGACCTCTGTTTCCAGTTTTTTGATATTACAAATAAAATTGCTTTGAATGTTCATACAGGCATTTTTGTGTGAACAAAGTTTTTATTTATTTGGGATAAATTTGGGGGAGAATAATTTTTGGGTCATATGTTAATTGCATATGTTAATTCCATGCAGTTATATAAGAAACTGTCAAACTATTTTTCAGATTTACTATAACATTTTATATTTACACCAGCAAGATAAATATGATTTAGTTTTTTCATATCTTTGACAGCAGTTGGTATCATTGGTATTCTTCATTTCAGTGAGTCAAACAGATATAGATGATAGATCTTGATCATATAATTAACAAAAATTTGAAAAATATATTATCTTGTTTTCCATATTGAGATATTTATGTTAAATCACTAATATAATGACTGGCAGTGTTTTCTAATTAAATAAAAAACTCTGTGTTTCTACTTATCAGTTTATGATTATATATATATATATATATATATATATATATATATATATGTAAATAGAGCTGTGGGAGCACAGTATATATTGGGGACCATACCAAATGAATGTAAAAAGAGTTGGGATATCTTCTAAAATAGGTATGAAAAAAAGAGTATTAGCCAAATCAAACACAGAATACCAGTCTCCCTTAAATTATTTCACAGCTTAAATAGCTAATATGTATTGGACATGTCTAATGCTTAATGGTATTACTATATTGAAAGTTGTATAATTTGCAGTAAATCTCCAGAATCTATCAGCTTTTGAATCAAGCTATACTGGATGATTAAACAAGAGACATTACTAATACATATTAATATATCTTTAAGCTAAAAATATGTTATGCCCTATGTATCCTGTATTATTTAAATTAGCTTATTTAGTGGGCTTAGATAGTTCTGAAGGTTCTTGGCTAGCATATGCCCAAATATAAAAATAAGAAAAGCAGATTTGCATCATGCCTTTTTCAGTGGTTTGAATAAATAAGTAAACTCCCATTTAGACATGACACCAATTCCAATAATATATTTGGTAAGGATAAGGCAACAGGCATACATAACTTCCATTGATAAATTCTTACTGTGAGCCATGTTTTTACCCGAGACCCTTTTGCAATTGTCTCACCATTTTCTCCCAATTTAATTATGTTGCCCTTTAACTTTTCATTAGCAGGTTTAAAATTCATTGAGCACCATTTTTCAGTAACTCCAGTGAAATGTCTTTATTACTCCCAGGCCATTTTACCCATACAACTGAAAACAGATTCAGGACTGGACTTCTCCTTATTCAAAGCTATAATCTTCTGGTGGAAAATTGAATATTTTAATAGCCTTTTCATATAACTATAGTCCCTAAATTTTTTAATTGACACTGTCTCTAAAGAGATCATAGATTTCTCTTCTGTGTAATATATGTGTAAATATATATATCTATGTATACACACAAACGTGTGTTTGTGTGTATACACATTAAATTTTTCAAGACTAGGATAAATTGAATGAGTTCATTATAATCTTTTTATAATTAAAGAAGTTGGCAGGGTAAACATAAATCCACATCTCTTAGCTATTCCATCTATCTCCTCTATTTTATGCCATTTAAAATCAAAATCAGCCACCTAAATATTTTCACCTTGGTTAATTGACCTGAGCTTTTTTACATTTTCATTTTTCCTTTAGTTGGAATAAGCTTAATCTTTTTTCCATCATTTAAACCCTTCTGTAGTATCTGTGCAGAGTTTCCTTGGCCTCTTAGTTCACCTCATTTTGTCTCCCCAACAAAATAAGGAGGAATCCTGGTTGCTGCAGCACCTTTTTCTCAGCATCAGGCATCACTTAGCTCCAAGTCATAGAATTAGGATAAACAGAATAAACTTTAGTATCACCATATAATCACCGTATGACCAAGATAATCACAATATAATCAATTCAAAATTGGTTACATTTTCAACATTTTATCAGCCAAATAATTATAATTTTATTTATTATCTAAGGATAATGTTGGACAATTCCATTTTCAATGCATGTGCTATGCACTCCTACATTTATATAAATTAACAAAGAACTTTCCCCTCTGACAACATGTGTTTAAAACCTGCAGCTAAGAATGCTGATTAAGACAAAGTATCCTTTTTTATCTGGCAGTATATAATGCAAGCAAAATAGCACCTTGATTTCCCATTCATGAAATATCTTTCGGTAGATATTTGTAAGTGTACAGGCCAAGAGAAAACTTGTCATTGCCCTCTGAAGGTAAAAGTTAGCTCACAAAAGCCAGTTTAATTGGAGGGAAAAAAAATACAAATGTGTTAACATGCACATGAGAGGTGTCAATGAAAAGAGTCAAATTGTAAAATATTTGAAGTAATTTATTCTGAGCCAAATATGAGTGACTATGACCTGTAACACAGCCCTCAGGAGTTTCTGAGAACATTTGTCCAAAGTGATCAGGATGCAGGTTGATTTTACAGATTTTAGGGAGGCATGAGACATCAGTCAAATACGTTTGAGAAATACAATGATTTGGCCCAGAAAGATGGGACAATATGAAGCGGGAGCTTCCAGGCTATAGATAAATTTAAACATTTTCTGGGTGATAATAGGTTGAATTTTTCTAAAGACCTGTAATCAAACGACAGGAAATGTTCAGGTTAAGATTAAAAATTGTAGAGACTAAGATTTTTCCGAAGTCTCACTGGGGCTGCCTTTGACAATAGATGACAAATGTTTCCTAATTAGACTTTCAAAAATTGCTAGACTCTCAGTTAATCTCTTCAGGATTGGGAAGTCCTGGTATAAAAAGATCTAGCTATGTTAATAGCGATTCTTTACAGATGCAAACTTGTCACCACATCGGACGGCTTTCCAGGGTCATTTAAAAATATGGCAAAGAAACATTTTTGGGGGTAAACACTACCTTGATTTTTTTCTTCATCATGTAATGTTATGCCAGAGTCAGACTGGAAGGTAAGTCACAATATATAGAGTTTAAAAAAAAAACCCATTTGGTAAGAATTTATGGTTTGGAGGTCACGACTCCCCAGACTCCTCAGACAGGAATTTGGGCAAGATAAGAAAAAATCAAGGCTTAGTCCTCAGAGAAGACCACAGAGTGATTACTCTCAACCCCCAATGTGGTACAGAAGCTTATATATCATTTTTAGATTAGAGAATGAATAGGGATTTGAATCACGGCAAAATAGGTTATGGGATGAGGAGAAGAGGAGGCCTGGCTAGCAAAGATGGTCTTAATGACATAGGAGTTAGGAAGAAATCACTTAGGCAGATAGTATGGGTATGGGAGTCCTCAGTAAGGCTTTTCTTTTTAATGAAAACCAGACCAAAATAATTTTCTAACAAACAGTATCCTATAAATTTGAGCTGCAGACATAGACAAGCAAAGTGGGACTTGCTAGGGTGAATACCAGTAAGAACTTGAAACTAGACATGTTCAAGATGGCGGCTCCATCTTCCCTTCTTTTTGTCAGCCACGTTTACTATAAGGAGCAGACAAGATGTTGCCAATCAGCTGGAAGCACATTTGCATGATAAGATTGTGGTGGGGTTGCCAGCCTTCCCCATGCACTATGTAAATGTCACATGTGATTGAACAAATTTGTGATCTCTGTGTAAATCAAACACCGTCTCCTCAAACTGGACGTAAAACAGGCATTTACCACCAGCCGGTCCTTTCTGCCTGGAGACCATTTTCTCTACAGAGCAAGCTGTTTCTGTTTCTCTTCTCTTTTTTCTGTTAAACCTTCACTTCTAAACTCCTCATGTGTATTTCCATGTCCTAAATTTTCCTGGCCACACTCAAAGATGAACCCTAGCATATATATCCCAGACAAAGTAGCCACTTCATTACATAGATAAAATCTTACCTATAATAAAAATAATTTACTCATAGGTAAATTATTTTTGTTGCTTTTCCTTTTATTTTTCCTTTCTTTCTTTCTTTTTTTTAGGACTTTAAAAGTGTCATACTCTTAGTTAATTTTTTCAATTTTTTCTAGATCTGGACAAGGGAAGGCCTCAGAGAAAACCTGACTGCATCAATGCAGATTTTCTCTTCTGATGCAAATCTACCGCACAAAAGACAGCTTTGCAGGACTCCTTCTGTTTGCTGGCTCTCTGAAAAGCCATCTCAAAATATGTTGAAGAAGTATATTTTCAGGGAAGTATTTTTATTTCCTTCATAAGGTGGCTAATAGCAATACACAAATGACTTAACTCTTAAAATCAACATTCCTATAGTTAAACATCTTTTAATTTCCTCCTCCTCCAACCTGTAAAATAGCCATTGCACTCCAGCCTGGGTAACAAGAGCAGAAGTCTGTCTCAAAAAAATAAATAAATAAAATAATATTTTGAATAACTTTTGTTAGACATTGATCCCATTCTGATCAAAACAGATAACTTGCTAACTTCATTTTGGAATCACATTCTTTCCTTGCAGGATTAATCCATCAATGGTCATAACTGGCTCTTGCAAGCTCTGTCTGGTCTTCTCTTCGTTTCATTTTGCTAAAACAGAATAAACTGTCAAAGACACCTTGATTTTGCCTTTGATTATTTTTTGTGTGTGTGATCCAATCACCATTTTTTTTCTGGCTCTGGAATTACCCAATTACAGGTACCTAATTATAGGTAATATCAATATGCTCATCAGTGGTCATGGTGTTTCACTGCAGTCACCTGAGGTACTACCATGCAGGCAAACCTTGCAACAAAGGATCCCCAATTCCAATCTGTCATCCTCAACTTTTCTTCTCCCAAATCAAACTTTTGCCTTTGTTTATAGTGTCAAGGATTATTTTTAAATGTCTGCTAATAGCACCAACTACAATGATTATACAGATCAGATAATTGAAAGGTCTCAGAAGACGCCACAGAACAAACTAATATAAGACTTTCATAAAAGTAAAGAGTACACGTAGATACAACAGAGAAAAAGAAGATGCAAACAGAATAGGACCTCAGAGATTTCCAGGTGTAGCTTCTCAGCATCTTTTTTTACTAAAACAGGACATGCTTCCTTTCTAAATTATAAATTGTCATTTATGTAAGAAATCTTAATTTTAGAAAAATTCAGGCAAAAGTTTTCATTAGAGCATTTTATGCCTCATTGGCCACATAACCAAGCCAGTCATTGTAACTGGTTAAAACTGATTAATATATCACTGTGCTTATCTCTAAGCAATGTAAGCAAGCTGGCCCTAATGCTGCCAGGGGAGTTTTGAAGTTAAAAAGCTCATTAGCCCATTATAGGTCACTAACTCATATCATCTTTACCATGATGACTAATCAGTACCAGACCTCCAAGTATCCCAAGAGATTAGCATAGAGCTTCTTCAGTCCAGTTGTGAGAGGGCTCTAAAATATTCACTATGTTCTTTGGGCACAATAAAATATTAGAGATCAGAAACAAACATATATATATATATATATATATATATATATATATATACACATACATACATATAGATATGAAGCATTTCTAATTGATTCATATGTCATATGAAGGAAATCAAAATGTTTCATCTCAAAATACACATATTTCAAGATGATGTAGAAAAGCTGAAAATACAAGAATGCTGCTGCAAAGCTATCTTTTCTCGGGGAGATTTGTGTCTGTGCAGAAAATCTATATTGACGCAGCCAGGCTTTTTCCGAGGCCCCGCCTTGTTCCATCTAAGAAGGATCAACTGAAGGTCTGATACTTTTAAAAGTTTGAAAGAAACATTTACCATCTATTCATCACGAGGGCTGACTCCTGGGATTTTTCATCTATGTAACAAGACCAACTTGCAAGGCCCCCTGTTGTCTCCCTCCCATAACCTGTCTTGCCACCATAACCTGATTTACCAACATAATCTGCTTTTGGCTATGCACTCAACTCCCATTCTTCCTATGACCTAAAAATGATGTATAAGCTTCTGTATGCCATTGAGGGCTTGGGATAATCACTCTGCGATTCCCCCTTCTTTCCCCATGAACACTAATAAATGTATATTCCTTTTCTCCTCTTAATCTGCCGTCCGTCAGTTTGATTTTTCCGCAAACCTTCAGAGGGAGAAGAGAAAGTTTTCCCTTGGCCCTTATATGTACAAGAAATCATGCTGGGAATAAAGAGCACTCAGAAGTTAATGATAATATGATTCTACGCATTATGATTTGTGGATTTTGACTAGAATGGTACAAGCACAAAACATAATAAAGAGAGCTGTTATCATCCCTTCACCTCAGCATTGCTCTGCAATTCCTTGCAAACAAAGTAGAATGTAAAGACATAAGATATGAAGATTAGAGATAATAAAAATATTCATTATTTTTAATAAATATTATTAACATAGAAGTCTAATTTTGAAACTAACTTTGCAAAATTTGACAGTGAAAGTGATAGATGCAGGAGGCAGATTCTGGGGGGGTGTTCCCCCAGAGAATCTCCTACATGCCTCACAAGGATTTACATCAGATGCTTTTGTACACACGAGGAAACCTGTTCAGGGCCTTGTTTGGGTGTGCCCACAATGAACTGAGGGGCCCACCTGCACCCTGGGAGAATAGGGTGGAGCCACTGGGAATTTGCACCTTGTACAGCAGGGAGGAGCCTGGCCTCTTCAGCTCTTGTGTGTGGTAACCTGGTATTCAACCTGTGAGGTGGGAGTTTGTTGGCAAGACCCCTTTATTCGCTGAGTGCTTTCTTTTCATTAATTCTGCTCCACTCACCTGTCAATGTGTTTGTGTGCCTAATTTTTTCCTGCTCTTGGGACAAAACCTAGGTTTCAGCTGAGCTAAGGAACAAACATTGTCCATCACTTTGGTGGCCTATGTGGGAACATAAGAAAGGGTAAGTAAAATCTGGTCCAAAGATCTTTTTCTCTTTCACTTTTGAGCCTTTTTGTCCTCAAAATTATTCTGAGGACAGAGAAAACTGCTCACCACTCCTGTTGCCCCCCCAGGGGTCAGGAATGTTGGCCTTGGTCCATCCAAGCCTTTCTATGACCTTTTACTTCTTTTTGGGGTATGGATGAGGGAGTGGCACCCCCACCCCCCCCCCCGCCACCTCCCCTCTCAACTGGGGCTGGGGCACATGGCCTAAAGGCCCCACAAGACAGGCTGGCCAGTGTTCCCTGGCACACATCCAAGGTGTCTTTCCTTTCTCCAGCAGAGGGATCCACCTCCATCTGAGTTCCAGGGAATAAACAGCAATTAAGTTTCTCACTCTATTTGAGAAACCATTTGCATAAGAATAAGAGGTTCTTCCCCTGCATCTTTACAACCCTGAACTTGAAGCTATATTTTTTGCTTTTCTCCACCCTGTGAGCAGTTAACTCAACCCTGCACTTTAAGATTTTTTTCCTTTCTTCACCAGGTCAGGAGTTAATTTTTAGGTAAGAGGCTTTCTGTTTTCTTTTTAGAAGACTTTTTACTAGGCCAGGACTCCAACTGTCACTGTTTATATTCTTTGTAAGGTTTTAATTATGAAAAAGGATTTGTAAGCTTGGTCTTAAGCAGTAGCCAATCTGGTGTGCTTCGCATGTCATTCTGTATGGTCAGTAGCAAACTTTGTTGCAGGTGTCCATCTTGTTTTATGTCCTTGGAAACATGGTGACCTGTAACCAGGTGGCAGTGCTTTGTTTTACCTTCTGCCATCTTACAATGAATGGCAGCCTCCTCTGCTCTGACATCTGCATGACTTTTGCTATTTGTTGATTCTCTGCCCCTCCACAAACCACCTTAGATTTTTCTTTCTGTGAGCGCCGTCGGGGTTAAAGTTTGAAAGCCAAAATACTGGCTACTTGGTGCAGCCAAAGTCTGGTAATAAGAGATTTAAAGGATTTCATTAAGAGCACTCAGTTTAATTAAAGTAGATATGCAAGTTACAGGTATATTTAAATCGCTTTTATGTTTTTCTCTCCTTGGATCTTGTTTTGCTGAAAAAACAGGTTTCCTAACCTGTGGTCAGTAAAAAATGAAACTTTCTAATAGGCCCAGGAAACCCATGCTTTTAACCCCAAGAAGAGAGGAGTTTAAACAATTCATAGGTATTTGAGGGTAAAACTCCATGGCTGGTCTCAGCTTTAGAAAGTCCTATCTTAGATTCCTTAGGCCAACGTAAAAAAAAATTATTCATGCTGCACTTTATGCAAATAATTAGGTCAAACATAGAGTAAAGTTTGTTTTTCAAACAAGTCAGTCCTAGCACGATTTGTTTTAACAAAAATAAGGATTGGAAGGAGAGAAATTATGTTTCAAAACATATACAGTTGTCATTAGATTCTAAGACTTATTAGTTGTTTTTAAACTTTTGCCTACATTTTAGATTAACCCTACTTATTCTTGTGAACCAACCAGTGACCTCTGATGCAGCTCAGAAACAAAAGGGATGAGTAATGTAAAAATCTAGATCAATATTCTAGTTCAGAGCAATTATGCTGCAAATCCTGCCAGGTGATGAGAATAAATAGCATTCCCATGACCCGGTGCCTTGCTCCCCTCTTTCTAGATGAGTGGCCATTCATCTTCAGTCTGTACCCCTTTCAAATGCATCCTTAACCCCTCAGACTTCTTTGAAAAAAATGCTTTCTTTTTTCCTCCTCTGTCATCTCTTCACAGATAGGTAATTGTGCCTCCATATTACAGGATACTTCCTTCAGACGCATCCTCCAAACTAGGAAAAGTTAATTTTCTAAACCTTAAACTTGTTGGCTTAGGATTGGGCTCAGGAGAAGGGAACCCAGAAGCCAGACGTGCTGGCAGCAAAGTAAAATATTTTAACATTTGGGCTTTTGGCCTCCCTCTCTCTGTGCAAACCCATAAAAGGCTTCAGGATTTTTGAGCTATCCTTACTCCTCCTTGTTTTGTTTTGATACTTTGTTTTCTAGTAACCTAGTTTGTGTCTTCTCACCATCAGGCCATCAAACTTCAAACAGTCATGCAACCAGAGCCTTGGACAACGGCCTGTTCTGCCAAGAATCCTTAGATAGGCCTCTGAGGGAGATCTGACTGCTGTTTTCCCCCAAACAGCCCCCGCTGTTAGCAGGAAGCAGTTAGGATTGGTCTTCATCCTCATCTAACAGCAGTTAGGTATCTTCTTTGCGGGGTGGATAACAGATGCAGGAGGCAGATGAAAGAGGGTCTCCAGAGAATCTACAACCCGACCAAGTGTTTACATCAGATGATTTTGTGCAGATGTGGAAACCTGCCCAGGGCCTTGTTTGGGCAGGCCTGCAATGGACTAGTGGGCTCACCTCCACACAGAGAGGCGGGTGGAGCCATTAGGAATTCATGCCTTGTACAGGGGAGAGAAGCTTGCCCTCTTCATCTCATGTGTTGGCGGATACCCTCCGCCTCCCTTTTTTTTTCAACAAGAGCGTTCTTTTAATAAATTCCGCTCTCCTCACCTTTCAACATGTCTGGGTGTCTAACTTTTTCCTGGTCATGGAACAAGAACTTGGGTTCTAGCTGACCTAAGGGCAAAAATCCTGCATCAAGAAAAATCTGACCTAACCAACTCCATCTTGCTTTTAACCTTTAAGCTGTCCTTGTTTATTCCTGGACATAGGCCAAGCTATCTTTTCAAGGAATTCATACTTTAACTTTGAAATAAAAATGATAATAGCCTCTTCTCCCCAAAAATCACTCCTTAGTTGTGAATTGGACCACCTTTGTAGAACTACAAATTAGCCATAAGATTAGAAATTACGCATTCTTGCAGCTGGAGACCACAAGATTCCCACCTTCCTCAATTGCTCCTATGTATAACATCACTATTGCAAAACCTAAGACTGATGTTCAAAGTATTTCTGAGACCCTGCATTCTAATGGATCAGCTGTTAACAATCAGATTGCTAAATTGGTTTATCTTATCCTGTGACTCCCCAACAACTGACTCAGCATAAGAGTTACAAGAGGACAACTTCAACTCCCTGACCCAACCAATCAGCGTCCTTCCTTTCCTAGCACTCTGCCTGCTAAACCATCTTTAAAAAAAAACCTAGCCTTTAAATTTATGAGGAGGCTGGTTTTCGTAATAATAAAACTCTGGTCTTCCATTTAACCAGCTTTATGTGTATCAAACTCTTTCTGCATTGCAATTCCCATCATGACAAATCAATTCTATTTGGGTAGTGAACAAGATAAACATTTTAGGGGATTACACTGCCCACAAACAAATTTCTAGGATTAATAAGGCAGTTTTTAATATATAAACCAAAGGTGAAAAAAAATTATAAATGCAAATATTTAGAAAAAACATTTTAGCAAAATTACTAATTATCACAACTAAAATCATGAGGTACATAAACAAGGGATGTCCAAGATATTTCTAAAAATCAGAAATTATTACTTAAGGAAACAAAGGAAGATTTAACCAAATAGGATGATCTATTACACTAATAGATGGAAAGACTCAAAGTTATAATAATAACAAATCACTCCAAAATAGTACATTTTCAATAAAAATGTTGAAAAATGTCTCCACAAAGATACCTCTTAAATTTATATGGAGACTAATTTTAGAAGATGAATAAGTCACTTCAGAGAAGAAAACAGTGAAAAGTCTTGCCATACAGATAAGATTAAATATAATGGATGCTAATGAATAAAATGTTGGTTTTTATAATGTTATAATTTCCTTGTCTATCATCCACTTCATTAATACACAGCATTTATCTTGTCTAGTAATCAATCAGTCTCTTTTCAGTATCCTAAATGTATTTTCTCCATTTGTCTGTTATTAAATCAATGTTGCAAACGCCTCCAACATTAATATGCTAATACGTCTGTCTTCCTGCTTTCTCCTGCCTTGACTTGAGCTGCTGAATACATTTGGAGAAAATTACACACAGAGAAAATTTTCTCACCTAAGAAATGGTCATTAACCATAATTTGACCCTAAATATGTTAATTCTATTATCATTCAAGTCAGGTAATTTTCTGATTCCTCTTAATGACTACCATTTAAAAACTTGACCACCCCTAGGGAATCATTCAACTTACCTCATCCCTATCTCTTTATCAACTGAAAGCAGAAATTATCCTTTCCTACTTCTCAGTAAAAGAAATGAAACACTCAAGTGTAAACATCCAAACTGCAATCAACTCTTTAAACTAAATACAATGACATCCAATCTTCGTCTTTTAGGTTCAAATTTAAAAGTAATATATTTATTTGTACAATGAAAACTCTGCCTCTCAACACATTTAGGAAAGTTTTGCTGTAAATTATTTTTTTCTACTGTCATGTTTTCCATCATTTTTGTGAATTATTCCTAGTAGCATTTATATATAATCTTTCATTTTTAAAACAAACCAGGATAGAAACCAAGCACTCTCTTCAATTGTATACCATCATTCATAAACTCCTCATGTTTCTCCTTCACTTTATAATCAAACTTATTAAATGAATTTTCATGATTTAACATCTTGAATTCTTGGCAATGGTATCTCAATTTATATGAATCTTGAGCATGGATTGCTAAAGACACAAATAATCTCCAGGCCATTCAATTCAATGGACTATTTCCAGTTTCCATCCTTCTTGGTCTCCAGCAATATTCAACATATTGACTTTTCCTTTCTACTTGAATAAATTTTATTAATTTATTTCTTCAAATAAAAACACCTGTTTAGTGTTTTCTATTTGTTAGGTTCTATCATAATACCTGAGAAATCAAAGTGGTAAACAAAATCACACATGAGTCCTGACCTCATGAAACATTTGGTATATAAGTGAAGAAAGACATTTATCAAATAATCTCAATGAGTTAGATATACCCAGGAGAGTCGCATGGAACACATGCAACATTATGAGTATAAAACAAGGCATGTGACTTAGACCAAGAGCTAATGTCAGAAGACAGCATGAAGAGAAGGAGGAATAAGCCACACAGAGACAATCACTTCTGTGATGTCCTGAACTTGGAAGAAGCACAGTGAAAATGTGAGATTAAAAGAAGATTGGTGCGGCTACAGTAAAGAGAGAGAGAGTGTAGGTGAGGAATGGACAGCTAGGACAAAGAGAATAAACCAGTTTGACATAGGAGAACACATTGCTAATGAATGCCTTAATCTGATTATCAAAATGTTAAATTCATAACATAATAAAATATTGTGACTATTTTTACTAATTTCTAATTACACGGATGATGTAGTGCCATTCCTAAAAGCAATATAAATAAAGCCAAATTTTCCTTGTATTTTATCTCCACATCCTGTCTCTTTTGGTAATCATTGATGTAAGTTTAGTAAGACATTTCAGAATTCTTTTTTTCTATGTCCTTGGAATGTATTGCAAACCTGTTTTTCTGCAACCGATCAAAAAACTATTTCCTGAAAATAATGTCCAAAACAACTGCAGCTGAAAATTTCCAGGTTGACATCAAGAGACTTTTAATTGGTGACGTGGGGATTAAAGATCATCCAGTCATGACTCTGTTTCTCATTCCCTAATTTCCCTTTCCTGTCCTGCAATCTTTGACTTTGTAATGTCTAGCTCTCCAATGCCTTCGTGTAGTGCAAGGCTGCGTCTCCCCAGTCTGCAGATTGCTTTAAAAATCGAGAGATAGAGGGAGACACTGTCTCAAAAAAATAAGACATAAACAAAAAACAAATGAAAACTAAATTCTGCCTTTGCCTGTGCAGATCTCACTGATCTTTTGTTAATAGTTCTGACTTCAAATGGCTATTTGCAGTCTAGCCATCGTTGGTGTATAGAAAAGTGAAAAATACAAAATCTTTAATGTACATTTTCAACCCAGGCTGTCGAGTACAGAAATTCTAACTTTACTTTTGATTAAAAAATAAATTAGAGCAGTCTGAGCTGTTTGAGGTATGCAAACTTGAGTATGGGACTTCAGTCTCACTCCCTATGCCTGGAGACACTTGTTTATAGTCATTATGTTCCTGTCTAGCTGCCTATTATCTTCATGTTTCTGGAATTTGTAGTACAAAAAACAATGTATAGCCAATTAATGGCATAGGTTATTTTAATGTAAATTTTTGGTAAACAACTCAGGAACTGCCTCTTATTTTGCTTTAAAACCTTGTAACTGCTGCTAATTGGAATATATATTCAGGACAACTTAAATCTCTACTATTGATTTGCTAATCTCAACCACACCACAAATAAATTCTCTACTTATATTAATTTTGCCTCAGCTTCTTCCATTGAGGTCAATATATCTGGTGTAAGTTTACAGGATTTAGAGTGGCTCTCCCTGACCAACCTAATTTTTCTTTCTGAAATCTGCACTTGGTACCCGCATGAACTGTCTTCAGAAGTCCCATCAGATGTTTGTGGGAGTTCTTCTTTACTCGAACCTCCCACTTTTTGGTTGGAGGTTGATACTTTATTTGGGCGGTTTTTTAAACGCTCCTTTTCCTTTAAGAGCAAATACTGAGCTTTCAGTCTTAGACATGAGATTCTGTCCTAAGAAAGGTAAAGAGCTCTGCAGAGAACTGCCTTTTCAACCTCTGTCTCACAGCAGAAAGTTCAGGTTAAAGGATTGACAGTTCAGCACCAGTGGTTTTATTTTACATAGCACATTTAAATAATTGCAGCTATTTTGGCCAGGTGGAGTAGGCACACCTATAATCGCAGCATTTTGGGAGGCCAAAGTGGGTGGATCACGAGGTCAGGAGTTCAAGACCAGGTGAAACCCTGTCTGTACTAAAAATATAAACATTAGCCAGGTTGGTGGCATGTACCTGTAATCACAGCTACTCAGGAGGCTGGGGCAGGAAAATTACTTGAAGCTGGGAGGCAGAGGTTGTAGAGAGCTGAGATTGTGCCACTGCACTCCAGCCTGCATGATAGAGCAAGATGAAAGAAAGAAAGAAAGAAAAAGAAAAAAAGAAAGAAGAAAGAAAGAAAGAAAGAAAGAAAGAAAGAAAGAAAGAAAGAAAGAAAGAAGGAAATGAATGGAAGGAAGGAAGGAAGGAAGGAAGGAAGGAAGGAAGGAAGGAAGGAAGGAAGGAAGGAAGGAAAGATTCTTTTCTTTTTTGTTTTTGAGACAGAGTCTTATTCTGGCACCCAGGCTGGAGTGCAGTGTGTTGCGATCTCAACTCACTGCAAACTCTGTCTCACAACCAGAGCATGCTGATTCAAGTAGTGGTCTTCCAAGGCCTTGGTCAGCTCTGCCTTTGTGGCTCTGTGGGGTACAGACCACATAGCTGGTTGCCTGCAGCTTTTCCAGATTCATGGTGCAAGCTGTCCGTAAATTTATCATTCCTTCTTACAGCTTTAATAGGCAGTTCCCCAGTGGGAACTCTGGCTCCAACTCCACATTGTCCCTCTTCACTGCCCTACTAGACGTTCCCCATGAGGGCTCCATTGCTGTATCAGGCTTCTTCCTAGACATGCAAGTGTTTCCATAAATCTTAGGAAATCTAGGCAGAGGCTCCAAAACCTCAACTCTCGTATTCTGCTTTCCAACAGGCCGAACACCATATGGAAGCCATCAAGACTTGCAGTTGGACCCTCTGAAACAACAGCCCAAGCTGTACCTTGGCACTTTTAGGCCATGGCTGGAGCTGGAGTGGCTGGGATAAAGAGCACCAAGTCCCGAAGCTGCACAGAGCAGCAGGGCCCTGGGCCTGCCCCCAAAACCATGTTTTCCTTATAGACCTCCAGGTCCATGACAGAAGGAGCTGCTGCAAAAGTCTCTAAAATGACCTGGAAGCATTTTTGCTATTGTCTTGGTGATTAACATTTGGCTCCTCTTTACTTAAGTAAATTTCTGCAGTAGACTTGAATTTCTCTACCAAAAATGTGTTTACCTTTTTTACCACATGGTTAGGCTACAAATATTCCAAACATCTACACTCTGCTTTCCTTTAAATATAAGTTCTCTTTGCCTATGCAAATGATGTAGCCTTTTAGAAGCAGCCAGGCCACATCTTGAATGCTTTGCTGCTTGGAAATTTCTTCCACCAGATGCCCTATATTACCTCTCTCAAGTAAAAATTGCCACAGATTTCTAGACCAGGGGCACAATGCCATCAGTCTCTGCTAAGTCATAGCAAGGGTGACCTTTGCTTCAGTTTTCAATAAATTCCTCATCTCCATCTGAGACCACCCAGCACAAAATTTACACTCATTGTTCATATCATTGTCAGCATTTTGATCAAAACCATTCAACAAGTCTCTAGGATGTTTCAAAGTTTCCCATATCTTCCTGAGTGTTTTGAGTCCTCCAAACCCTTCCAATCTCTGCCTGGTACCCAGTTCCAAAGTCACTTTCACATTTTCAGTTATCTTTGTAGCAGTGCCTATTTTCCTGGTATGAATTTCTGTATTAGTTGGTTTCTCACACTGCTATAAAAATATCAGCGACTGGGTGATTTATGAAGAAAAGAGTTTTAGTTGACTTACAGTTCTGCAGGCTGTGCATCAGGCATGGCAACAGAGGCCTCAGGAAACTTACAATCATGGCAGAAAGTGAAAGCGAAGCAAGCATATCTGGACATGGTTACAGAAGAGAGAGAAGGAGAAGGGGCAAATGTTACAAACTGTTAACCAGAGCTCATGAGAACTCACTCATTATCTTGAGAACAGCAAACAGGAAATCCTCCTCACGTGATTCAATTACTTCCCATTAGGTCCCTCTGCCAACACTGTGGATTACAATTCACCATGAGATTTGGGTGGGAACACAGAGCCAAACAATATCACTTAAAATATTCTAATTATCTTTGTTTTTATATCTACCTATGTCTGCACAACTTGCAGCAGTCTAAAACTCCAGCAGGTTCATAGCGAATTGCAAAGCAAAGCAATGATCAGAATTACACTAAGAAAAAAATTAAAATTCAAAACAACATTCACCTTCAGGGAAAAGCCTTAAAATATATCTCATCAATAGTGAATGGTTGAATAAGATTCTTGATAAACAATGTACATTTTTCTTAGCAATATATTAATTTTTAAAATTGTTATGATGCATCTATTGCTTGAATTTAATAATGATTAACTCAGTATTATTTGGAAGTTTCTTATGACATCTTACCTAGTACAAGCTTAAGGAGTAGTTTAACTGTTGCACCTGATAAGTGAAATTTAAGAGGTACAGGGTTCTGTTGCTGTTTTTGGTAAGACTTGTAAACCAAGCAGTGACTGAGGCAGGTCTTGATCAAATAGAGGTTTATTTAACTGATGATGAGGATGCACCCTCAATATCAAATTATAAGCCACAAGAAAAAACAATATAAGCCACAGGATCATCAGTGAACTGTACTTTTTCCAAAGGGGACTTTGGGATCTTCAACACTTAAAAAAGAAAGAACAAAGGGGTAAAAAAAAAGAGGGAGAATAGGCCATGAGGCAGTTGGCTCCATTCTTGTGAGGCTATGGTTAGCCTCAGTAAATCTACATTTTATAGGCAAAAAGAGGGAATAGAGAAAAAAGTCAAGTATATGTTGTCTTTTCTAAGTAAATATGCATCTTACATAAGAAAAAGTAAACATGAAAAGGAGTAGAGGAAATGAGGCTATGACACAGAGTTACAAAATTATAGCTATTATCTGGGAACACAAGAAAGGCAGATTTTTCATGACTTGGTTTCCAAGGTTAACTTTCTATTACACCTAGTGATATTGTGGTCCCAAGATTCTATTTTTTATCACAGGCCAGATAAATTTCTCTTGACTTTTCTTTAATGCATAAGTTATATCACATTTACAAATATAAGCATTTTAGTGATTGTTCCAACTTCCTGAATGTTTCTCAGATACAAAATACAAAAACCTCCATAGCAGTTATCCAGCACAACGAGGCACCATTCTGAGTGCAGATTGAATCTCCAGTGTTTAATATATGTCTCTATTCTTTTTTTAAATCTTGAGTATATACTCATTCTATGGGCTATTTTCTTTGCATAGGTCCAAGTCAATAGCTACGTTATTGTTCAAACTGGGAGATGACTGGAAATGAGATTTGGAATTACAACAGAAAAGGTAACATAACAATTTTTTTCCTAAAAATTGTGATTTTAAAAAAATTTAATATTTTTAACTGACAAGTAAGATTAATATATATATATGTGATACAATGTGATGTTTTAACACATGTAGACATTTTGGAATGATTAAAATAGGATAAATGTGAGTTTAAAGTGATGAAATAACCATAACCCTATTATGAATAGCACAGCAAGACGGTCTATGAGAATAAGAAAAGTTAGCATTAATAATTTTTATTGGTTGGGTTCAGTTTAAATATTACTGTAAAAAAATGTAGGTTTGGCTCCTATGTGGGAAGCATAATCTAATCCTCCTAAGGAGATGGCTTCAGATGACTGAGGCTTATGAGAAATTGTAAATATTTATAAAATTCCCAGGTGATGGTAAAAATAAAATGACTTTCTCTGTCCAATTTCATGTGCCTTGATGTCCTCAAAATAGGAATTATGTGTAGTAAGAGCATTTTCCAGTGTCTGAACATCAGCTTTCAAAGAGGGCAACACTTCAGGCTGTCCTGACAGACACAATAAAAAAAAATTCTCATCTTCAGTAGGAAGCATTCATTTTATAAAAGTCAACTGTCACCAGGTTCCTGATGAAGTGACCAGGGAGAGCTTCTTGCACTTATCTTGGGAGTACCTTGTAAAGAATTCTGCTGACTAATAGCACATATTGATTAAAATTAAATAAAATTAAATTAAGATAGTTAAAATTAATTAAATATATTTAATAATTTTCTCTCATTGGCAGGCATGGTAAGAGTTGAATGCGTTCAAAATTTCCTCTGGTAAAAGATAATTTTATTGATGACCAAATGATACTAACCAAGCAACCAAGACTATGATATGGTATAGGAATTATTCCATGAGTTAATTCCCATATTTCAGTCAAATTTCTTTTAGCCCCTTTAAAAATCCATTTGTCCTTTATTTTGAAGACTATTTTGGAAAATGAACAAAAGTTTTTTATTTGCACTGGAGTTTGCCATGTTTTAACAGCAGCTTTTCCAGTTCTATCAGCAAATCTATTATTTTTAGAAATTTATCCTCTTGCCTTATGTGAGCTCTATGATGAATTACTGACATGTAAGCAGGCAGTTAGAAAATCTCTAACAAGTCCCCTATTAACCATGAGATTGTTTTTTCTTTTTATTTATCATTGAAATAAAATAAATTCTATATTTTAAGAATTTTCTCTTTTGCATAAGAGACAGCAAATATGTATTTATTATATAAATATATATGCACATGTATATATTTTTTCAAGTCCAGAACCAAGAATCACACCCCTAGTAACAGGTATGAACTCATTTGCTTGTGAAGCCTTAATTCCAGACATGACATATACTTCTGTAGTTTTATAAGTCACCACAGCATATAAAGCCACAATTTTCCAATGTATCCTAAATACATGTCCTATTACTATCAGTGGTTCAATATGGGCAAAAATATAAGATAAATCAGATAAAATTTTTTAAAATTTGGAATTCCCAAGGTCACAAAGAGACCATAACCACTTTTAGTTATTCAAGTGCCTCTTTAGATTCTAGAGACCAAACCAGAAGATCTACAGAATTTATTATGCAATTAATCCATCAGATGTCTATCTTGAAAAATCCTGAATTCACTGTCTAAAATGCTATCCTAGCACCCCAAATTGACAATTTTGTTTCTTTGTTTTTTTGTAGGTCCATTTTACCTGCAAAATGGACTGATTCCTAGATTGTAACCCTTTGTGGCCTTCAGCTGCCAACAGGTGCCCTAAATATTTTACCTCAGATTCCCTGTATTACAATTGTTCTAGTAAGGTCTTATGTCTGTCTTGTGAAGCAAAGAAATGTGACAAAGGCAAATTATAGATTTTTTATGGCTCTCTAGTTTCTGATGCTCCCAAATCATCTACATATTGAAAAATTATACATCAGTATAATTATTTTTTGTTTTGTTAGTTTTTCATAAATGCATGGGGAAAATGGCAGGAGATTGTAGAAACCCTTAAGGTATCTTTTGCCATAAATATTGAACTCTTTTTTTAAATAGCTTTTGGGATGCAAATAGTTTTTGATTACATAAATAAATTGAGCAGCTGTGAAGTCTGGGATTTTAGTGTACCCATCACCCAAGTAGTGTACATTGTACCCAATATGCGGATTTTTAAATTCCCTCATCTGTTGGCCCTACGGTCTTCTGAGTAACCAAAGTCTATTATACCACCGTGTATGTCTTTGTGCACCCATATTTTAGCTCTGACATACATAACTGAGAACATAAGATAATTCATTTTTCATGTTTGAATTATTTTACTTAGAATAATACCTTTAGCCCTCCATCCAAGTGGTGCACACACCACGTATATTTATACACGAATACACACACACACACGGCACATATATATCTGTGCCTGAGCAGTATTCCATGAGGTGTGCGTGCACACACACAAACACACACATAGTATATACATAGTGTATATATGTATTTGTATGTATGTATACAGTATGTATATATATGTATACACATTCATATGGAATAGTTATATATATATACACATTCATATAGAATAGTTTTATATATATATACATACATATATATATATGACATTTTATTTTTTCTCTTTTTTACTTTAACTTTAGTTTCAGGGGCACATGTGAAGGTTTGCTATATAGATAAATTACTGTTATTAGGGTTTGTGGTAAAGATTAGTTCATCACTCAGGTGTTAAGCATACTAGCCAATAGTTATTTTTTTCTGCACCTCTCCCTCCTTCCAACCTCTATTCTCAAGTAGACCCTAGTGTCTATTTTTTCCTTTTTTGTGTTCCTGAGTTCTCATTATTTAGCTCCCACTTATAAGTGAGAACATGTGTTATTCAGCTTTCTATTCCTGTATTAGTTAGCTAAGGATAATAGCCTCCAGTTCAGTCCATGTTCCCACAAAAGACATTATTTCACTATTTTTATGGCTGCATAGTATTCCATGGTGTATATGTATCACGTTTTCCTTATCCAATCTGTCACTAGTAGGTTTTTAGGTTGATTCCATGTCTTTGCTATTGTACATAGAGTTGCAATGAACACTTGTGTGCATGTGTCTTTATGGTGGAATGATTTATATTCCTCTGTGTATATACCCAGTAATGGGATTTCTAGGTTGAATGGTAATTCTGATTTTTGCTCTTTGAGGAATTGCCATACTACTTTTCACAATGGTTGAACAATTTACAAGCCAACCAACAGTGTATAAGCATTCCTTTTTCTCTGCAACCTTGTCAGCATCTGTTATTTTTTGACTTTTTAGTAATACCCATTCTGACTAGTGTGAGATAGTATCTCATTGTGGTTTTTACTTGCATTTCTCTAATAATCAGTAATACTGAGCTTTTAATCATTCTTGTTGGCCACATGTACACCTTCCTTAGAAAAGTATATGTTCATGCTATTTGCCTACTTTTTAATGAAGTTGTTTGATTTTTTTCTTGTGAATTTGCTTAATTTTCTTATAGATGCTAGATATTAGACCTTTCTCAGATGCATACTTTGCAAATGTTTTCTCCCATTCTGCAGCTTGTCTGTTTACTCTATTGATAGTTTCTTTTGCTGTATAGAAGCTATTAAGTTTAATTAAATTCCATTTGTCAATTTTTGCTTTTAATGATTTTGGTGTCTTTGCCATGAAATCTTTGTCCATTCCTATTTTCAGGATGACATTGCATAGGTTATCTTCCAGAGAGTTTATAGTTTTCAGTTTTGCATGTAAGTCTTTAATTCATCTTGAGTTGACTTTTGTATGTTATTTAAGGAAGGGGTCCAGCTTCTATCTTCTGCATATGACTAGCCAGTTATCCCAGCACCATTTATTGAATAGACAGTCTTTTTCCCCTTGCTTTTTTTCATCAGCTTTGTATAAGATCAGATGGTTTTTGTAAACTGGCAGTCTTATTTTTGGGCTCTTTATTCTGTTCTGTTGGTCTGTGTGCCTGTTTTTGTACCAGTGTCACACTGTTTTGATTACTACAGTCCTGCCATATAGTTTAAAGTTGGATAATGTGATGCCTTCAACTTTATCCTTTTGCTTAGGATTGCTTTGGATATTAGAGCTCTTTTCCATATGAATTTAACAATATTTTTTTTAGTTCTGTGAAGAATGTCATTGGTAGTTTGTTAGGAGTATCATTGAATCTGTACATTGCATTGGACAGTATGGCCATTTAAATTATACTAATTCTTCTTATCTATGAGCATGGAATATTTTTTTCATTTGTTTCTGCCTTCTCTGATTTTTCTTTTGGAACAGGGTTTTGTAATTCTCATTGGAGAGATCTTTTACTCCCTGTTTAGCTACAGTCATAGTTTTTTTGTGTGTGTATGCGCATGTGAAAATTTTGAATGGAATTGCCTTTCTGATTTGGCTCTTGGTTTAGATGTTGTTTGTGTATGGAAATGCTAGCTATTTTTGTACATTGATTTTGTATCTTGAACCTTTGCTGAAGTTGTCTGTCAGCTGAAAGAGCATTTGGGACAAGACTATGAGGTTTTCTAGATATAGAATCATGTTGTCTGCACACAGGAATAGTTTGAATTTTTCTCCTACTATTTGGATGCCCTTTATTTCTTTCTCTTGCCTGATTTCTCTGGCTACGACTTCCAATAGTATGTTGAATAGAAGCAGTGAGAGAAGGCATCCTTGTTTTGGGTCTATTTTCAAGGGGAATGCTTCCAGCTTTTGCCTATTCAGTATAAAGGTGGCTGTAGGTTCCTTCAAAACCTACTTTGTTGATTGATAGTTTTTAGCAAGAAAGAATGATAAATTTTATCAAATGCTTTTTCTACATCTATTGAGATTATCTTTTTTTATTTTTAGCTTTGTTTATCTGATGAGTCACATTCATTCGTTTGTGTGTGTTGAACCAAACTTGCATAATAGGAGGAAACCTACTTGATTGTAGTGGATTAGCTTGTTGATGTGCTCCTGGATTCAGTTTGCAAGTATTTTGTTGGATATTTTTGCATTGATGTTCGTTAGTAATATTGAACTGAAGTTGTTTTAAGGCGTTCTCTCTTTAGTTTCTTTTAGCTTTTGCTTGTTTGTTTTTAAGTCTCAAAAAACTTCTTGATTGCTGCCTCAATTTAATTATTTACCCAAAGTCATTCAGGAGCATGTTGTTTAATTTTTATTTAATTGCATAATTTTGAGTGATTTTTAAATTATGCTGTTTTTGGGTGGAGAATTCTGTAAGGTTCATCAGAGCCATTTGGCCCAATGTTGAGTTCCGGTCCTCAATATGTTTGATAACTTTCTGCCTCAATGATCTGTCTAATACTGTTAGTTTGTAGTATGCCCATGTTTTCTGTTATTCAGGCCATGTTTTCAGAGAGCAGCTGTGTTGTGCTGGAAATCTGCTCCAGCCCCCAGTTGCCTCAGACTCTCCAAAACCTGAGGTACAGAATTGTAAGGTCAATGAAATAGCAAAGATGATGGCTGCCCCTCCCTCTCTGAGCTCCATCCCAGGGAGGTTTGAAATCTGTCAACCAGGGAACACTGGTGAGAGTAGCTGGAGACCATGGCTGGGAGGCACTGTTCAGTGAGAAGGGACGGGATTGGGATCCAGCTTTAAAAAAACTGTCTGTCCATTTTCATAGAGCGTCTGTTCTGTTCTGGGGGTCTGCTTCAGCCCCCTTATGCTAACATGTCAGCATATCTAAAGCACTAAGGCTAAAACAACTTAGTTGGCCAAACAGAAAGACTGCAGCCTGCTCCACCCACTGAGGGCTCTGACTTGGGGAGGTGTAACCCTGCTACCGGTGGCTGACTGGAGTTCTAAGCCAGTGGGGTCTTATTCTGTAAGGTGCCAAGAAAGTGGAGCCTGCAGACTGCTGCTTCTCAGCCCCCCTGGATTCAGCCCCTTTCCTAGGGGTATGTATGGGGATCTAACCTTCAGCTTTGCTGGAGTTACAACTGCTTTTGCTGATAAGCCCAGGAAGCCTGGGTGTCTAAGGTTTTCTGGTCTCTTCATGTGCCTGAGTGACTGTTCTGCCATGACTCCATGTAGCTGTGTATGTCAGACTGAGGGTAGGTCCATGAGGGAATCTCTCGACCTGAGAAGTGCTAAGATCCATGGGAGAAGCATAGGTTCCCCGGGTTACACATTCACTCACTGCTTCCTGGGTCAGGGAAGAGAGGAGAGGATCCCCTGGCTAAGTGTTACTTCTGGGTGGGCCATCATCTATGTTGCTTTTCTCTGTTCCCCGTAAGTTGAATTGTTTCCTTGATTATTTCCAGTGTGTGTATCTGAATGTTTCTGTTGAAGGTGCTGTATTTACTTGCCTCTTCAGTTTCTCTCCCTGAGAGTGGCATACACTAGCTGCTTCTACTCTGCCATCTTGGCCACCCCTCTGGACTCTTTTATAATCCAAAGTAAACAAGAATGTAGGCTGATCTGTTAGAGAAACATAAAGAAAGAAATAAAATGCAGAAAATTGAACAATTACAAAGAAAACTTTGTAGACAACTGTGTCAAAATCAGAAGAATGTTGAAGTTAGGAATTATAGGGATTAATGGAAAAATTATTTATTTCTCTAAAATTTTGTATCAATCCATATAGTGGTTAATTATCTTTATCTAATAGGCTTTCCTTCTTTCCTGGAGGTATGGTAGAATCATTGGTTGAATACCCTTCTTAAAATTGTATCTTATTTTTCTAATTATTTTATAATTGATTTTATTTCTTTTAATTGAACTCCCAACAAATAATATTGTTTTACATATAACCATGGATTATCTTTGGTGAACTATGTATTGATTTTATATTTTAAATTTTGGGCCCTAAATTATACCTTAATCTATTTCAGTTTTCCAGCATGGTGTGCTATCTGTCTAACTCTTTTTCTTTTATCAGGTGCACAGTAATCAAATTAGGGGTCTTTTCTCCTCAGGAGCTCCATAGCCACTCCATCCAGAATATGGAATGTAGTAGCGTTAAAGTCTTACCACAGGTCTCTCTCCACTGGATTTAGAGTAGAATCAGAAGAAAGTAAGAATCGATAGTCATCAGTCAGAGGAGCTAACTTCATGGAATCCATGAGGAAAAAGAAATAGAAGAAGCCTGATCTGAAACCCCCCAAGCCTGTATTGACTTATCACCAAATGGAAAGTAAGAAATTATCAAGGAAATTATGGAAGAAGTAGCATCAGTATCATCAGTTTCCACGTCTAAAATTATCTAAAGTTATTCATTTTTAAGCCATTTACTAAGTATGTCTTAGCTGAGGGTTCTTTCCTGGGTTCCTCTAATTCTGTTGTCGCTGCAATTCCTCCATTATCCTCCAGAGTCTCTAATATATTTTTCCTGATGTTCTGGCATCTTGCAATAATAATCTACAGTTTGCTCCTCTTCCTTTGTCTCCTTCATAGGTTGTTTAGAGTTGGGATCATTTTCTTCAGTAAATGTTTCTAATTGAGTCACTAACAATGGTTTTTATTTTTGATTTTTAAAAATCTTCCTCTAGATTGCTTAAAAACTAAGTAACTACTGTCAAGATTAAAGTAATGGTCTATGTTTGTCATTCTTCCACTTTTTCCCTAATTTGAGTTTGGCAAGTCAGCAAGAGAAACAAACCATACATGACTAAGATCAGAGGGCAATTTTGATTTGCAGGTGGATCCATGTCAGTAAATTCTGAGGAAGTCTTAACAAACTGCTGAAGGAAATCAATCAATGGAAAATTCATTCATCTTTTGAGTATATAATTTCTCCCAACTCACCTTTACAGACAGACTTAACTACCATTGGCAAACCATCACTAATGTTTTTAAATCTTCTTTAAGGTCTCTGATGTGTCTAAATTTTCCATAGTTACCTATAGAATGGAGGATAGCTGACTTTTCTTGGCCTGAATCTCTCTTGATGTGCTGTTGATATTCCAGATCCCCAAATGCTTGGTCCATCAAATGAGCTATGTCTGCTGATTATAGAATTCCATGCAAGTGCAGTTTACAGAATTCACTGCAGTAACCAGTGCACATCCACATGTGTGGGGCTGTAAACAGGAAACATGCTGTGGAACACTTCTACAAACTTCTGGAGCACAGGGAAAAGAAGGTTTTACAAGGGTAAGATCATCTGGCAAAAAAAAAAAAAAAGCACGTGAATTACATGAAACTGCTGTGTAGCTATTCAACATGATCAGCTTTGCTGGCCATACACCTAAAAAAGGCTACTTTTCTTCTCAATGAGAAAACAAAAATGTAAATTATGTGGTGCTTTGGTCTTCTTTGTTATGTTGACATTCATCAACTTAGCACCTTATTTGCTTGCGTTTTGTTTTTGTTTTGTTTTTTTTTTTTCAGAAGAGTAGTACAGTTCTCCATTTCATTGCCTTCAAAAGGAGAGAGTTTCTTATCTCAGTTCTCAATGATTTCCTGGCCAGATCTTCTTACCTTGTCTGCTTTTCTAGATAATAATATGTGATGAGAAGGGACTCTTGAAGGTGGAATCCATAAAGTAAACTCAGGGCTATGCCACAAGGCCCCAAACCTGTGTCCGCAAACAAAGTTGTGTCCTCATCCTTCTTTGCAGAAAAATCCACAAATAGAGGAAGCCACTTATATAAATCATGATCACCTCCCCCTTCTGCAGAGTTGGTTTGTGGCATGGAGGAATAAAAAGCAATGCAGGGGAAGCACAGGGGTAGGGACAGCAGAGAAAGGAGGAGAAGGGTTCTATGAAAGAAAAAAACGCCTTTAATTATCACATTTTTTCTGACTCTCCAAATCATTTTAATTTATCCCTTAGAATGACATTTATCCTATTAAGTACAAGTAATTTATTTGTATAAGAACCCTAGCAAATATGTTACTTTATTCAAATCAAAACTGTCCTCAGGCTAAAACTGGATTTTCATATCCACGCTCCAAATGCAACAGAAAGATACTAGACCTTTAAAAGAAAGACCTGAAGACAACAACTTGCTTCCCATATGCTCCAACCACATGGTTGTCCTAATGAAATTTTAGAGCTCATATTATCCACGCTTAGCTTGAATTTGGAAATTCAAGCTAAGGGTGGATAATATGAGCTCTAAAATTACCAGCTGGATGGTCTGTCCAGCTAGTAATCAAAAACAGAACAAAACAAAATAAAACCCACAAAAAACACTGAGGACCAGAAGGGAAACTTTTTATTATTTAGGGTGTCTTACCTTACTGTGTGACTACAGAGCTTCAGTTGTCTGCTGATTCTGAAATTTCCAGATATCCCATTCTCATTGCCAGAAATGTTTGGGAAATATAATTTAAAATAAAATCTGCCATCCCAGAATATCTATTCACAAAGGAAAGAGAAAAAAAAGGGAGTTTTATTATTGAATTAGCATTAAATCAGAATGTGAGGCATATGACAGGCAATCCCCTAAGAGATTGCAAAAAAAGGAAGAAATCTTAATGCTTTTATATAACCAAGCAGACACAATTCATTATGAACATGTTCTCAAGATAACTATAACTAATCTTCAAGTGAGAGAACTTGACAGTACCATTTGTCACACAGTTTGTCCTATATCCACCTGGTAATTGGAGTGACCATCTGCGTTAGCTAATTGGCTTCAACCAAAAGTGAAACTAACATCTCATATCTTTAATATAAGAAGTAGTTTTGGAGCTAATATCTACTAAAGTAATAGATATATATGCATAGAAACATAGTAATATTTTCTACATTCTTCACATACCCCAAATAGGATGTGGGGAGGTAGGTAGGAGGGTCCATAATGGAATACAAACATTAAAAAATACACCTACTTACAATACCAAATAATCTAATAACAGTGAAGGGAATGGGGAAGCAAATGTAACTGATGTAATTTTGAAAACTGTACCCCTATTTTCTGCTGTTTTGCTTTCTGCAGTTTCAGCGACCCATGATCAGCTGCAGTTTGAAAACAAGTGAGTACAGAAAAATACGGTATTTTCAGAGAAAGAGAGAGGCCACATTCACATAACTTTTCTTGTAGTATATTGTTACATTTGTTTTATTTTATTATTAACTTGTTAACCTCTTACTGTGCCTAGCTTATAAATGAAAATTTATTACTGATATGTATTTTGGGGCTCATAAACTGATGCCCTAAAATATGACACTTGGACATGCAGGACTAAAGAACCAGACTCAAAGTCTCTGTGCTCTTCCTCCACTCACTCCTGCCTCTCAAACCTCTGTCTCTTCTGAAGTACAGGATGAACCTACTTTCTGAAGTTCCCTTATCTGCTAGAAGTCCAGAGCTACCAAAGAAGAAAACAATTACCTTTGGTTCTTCAACTGACTTTTCCTTAACTTTACTAACATTGCAGGAAGAAAGACTGAAGTCTTTCAACATACCTGGACATACTTTGGTCACAAACCATTGTCTGCTCTGTGGGCCCAACAGACCCTGTCCTAGGCCATTGTATGTTCTCCAAGTCCACTTATTTCCCCCTAATATTCATTCAGTGTCCTTCAAATTACCACATTTTTCCCATTTCCCTTTCTTCTATGAAGAAGGGTACATAAAAATCTGCATTCCATAGGGGTATTGGGTAATCATTCTCCTGTGTAATTCTGTACCATGAACATTAAAATAAAATATGTATATGTCTTTTTCCTATTACTCTGCATTTTGTCAGTTGATATTTAGCAAACCTTCAAAGGATCAAGGGGAAATTTACATGTGGCCCCTACAGTTTGTATAGTAAAAAATGTAGTTTTGGTATTATCTGTAGGTTTCAGCATACACTGGGGTCTTGGAATGTATCCCCCATGAATAAAGGAGAATTATTGTATCTTGCATGAATGTTGTGAGTCTAGAAACAAAATGAGCATGCAAGTACCGTAATTTTGTAAGGAAGTTTTCTCGCAGCAGTATAGAATCATTATTCTGAAATTATGTGTATACCAGAATTCAACAAATAAGTAAAGATAACATAGATAATGAGAGTTGGATTTCTCATTGTTAGAAAAAAATATAAATAGGAAAAGGAGAAGGCTAAAATGAAGTATGAAGAACTGCATTGGAATGATAGGCATCAGCATAAACTTTTAATTTTATATATATATTATACTATATGTGTATAATTATTTAATTTAATTTATTTATTTGAGACAGAGTCTTGCTGTGTTGCCCAGGCTGGAGTGCAATGGCATGATCTTGGCTCACTGCAACCTCTGTCTTCCAGATTCAAGTGATTCTCCAGCCTCAGCCTTCCTAGTAGCTGAGATTAAAGGTGTGTGCCACCACACCCAGCCAATTTTTATATTGTTAGCAGACACAGGATTTCACCATGTTGGCCAGGCTGGTGGCCTCAAACTTCTGACTTCAGGTGATCTGCCCATCTTGGCCTCCCAAAGTGCTGGGATTATATTTTACATATAATATAATCACAGTTAATATATGAAAAAGTTAGTAAACATGCGTATGTTCTCTAGCACTGGTAACTGAGAGGGCCTAACAGCAAGGACACTGCAATAGCACTGAACACACAGTTGAAAGTCTTGCTGATTCAGACTGGGCTTAGTTAGGTTAGATTAAAAACTTCAGACTGGTTACTGATTTGCTCTCAACATCTCTCATTTTTTCATTAGGACATCTTCTCATAATGAAAGCAAAAACACAAGAGAGAAAATATTCTTCATAAAGCCATTTGGAGCCCTGATTTGTATCACATCTGTTGGCATTACGTTGACCAAGGCAACTTGGGTCTCAATGTCAAGGGACGGAAAAATACACTCTGTCTTTTGTGGTAGGAGCTGTAACATCACATGGACAAGGGCTTGAACACAAAAAGGTTTTTAAACAATTGGGACAAATAATTTAACGTACTACAAAATCATTTCATGGGGAGTGTTTCTGGAATCCTTTGAGAGGAGTAATTCTAAACATCTGTAAATATATAGAATTCCTGTCCCAGAATATATCTACTTGTATAAATGTATAATCTGAGATTTTGAAAGTAGAATTACAGCCTTTGTGCTAAAGAAAATTACATCCTAACTTGAGGTTTATTTAAATACAAGATATCCAGGTTAAAAAAAAAAAAAAAAGAAGATTGTATTGCTTTATCTGGAGGTTGCCAACCATTCAAATATTTCCAAACAGTGTAACATGAGATAATAGAATCTATGAGAAGCTATTATTTGGTAACTCCCAAGGAGTGTAATGGTGGCACACCACTATTTGGTGCATATAAATTCCTAATTTATATACCATTAGTATTTTTTTCTCCTGCAGTCAAAAGAAAATGCTAATGGCTAAGACCATTAGATTCTAACATGACTCCAAACCACCATGAGAACTAGGATTGAGATAATATGTTGCACACCACGTAACAACCATTTTACTTTGAAGCAAATTACCTGGCAGAGGACAGCTCACGGAATTGTGTATGTTAAACAGAGAGATATGACTACTCCAACAGTATAAAGAATTCTGTGCCCTAGAGAAAGCAAATTATTTTAAAATTATAAATGCATCTATCTGTCACTAAAACTGAACTTCAAAATTATAACTGAGAAAGATGTTAGAAGTAAATATGTGCTTATATTAAATATTTAATCACGATCAAACATTAGTGAAATAAACTAATATTCAAATAGAGTTGAAGAAAGATAAATTTTCACTAAAAGTTATGACTGTATCCACAGAAATTCTATTTCTAAAATATAACAAATAGGAAAATGTGACAGGCTGAGCTCAGAGTGAAATCAGTCATTGATAACATTTGGCATCTTTTCCATTTCATCAATGTGCATTATTAACAGTTTTTTAAATTTTACTTCCCAGTAGGTAAAAAGACATGAAAAATGGTAAAACATTAATATGCTCATTTTTCCTGTCAAAATTGATACATATTTTAAATATTTTTAATTTTAGAATAAAACAACATTTTAAAGAAGTTGTAAAATGTAGTACAGAGAGTTCATATATACCCTTTTCCCCCCCAGGTATTAGCACCTCACAATAGTACAGTATATTTGTCACCATTAATGAACCAATATTACATTATTATTAGCTAAAGATCCGAATTTATTCTAATTTCTTTAATTTTGACCTAATTCCTTTTCTCTGTTTCATGATTCCAATAAAGATATTACATTTCAATTGGGGGTAGGGGAGGGATAGCAGAGGGTGGTGGATAAGAGAGGGATGGCATTAGGAGAAATACCTAACGTAGATGACGGAGTGATGGATGCAGCAAACCATTATGGCACCTGTATAACTATGTAACAAACCTGCACGTTCTGTGCATGGCCCCAGAACTTAGAGTGTACTAAAACTTTTGGCAAAAATATTGTAATTACATGCTCTTTTACCTTTAATATTCTATATCAATTTTGGCAAGAAAAGAACTCTGACATGTTTTGTCTCCTTTCCCTTCCTTCACTTATTTCATGACTCATATATTTTTTTTAATTTACCACATTTCCACTACTGTTTTTAAAAAATCATTTTATACAATTATATTGAATTTCAGAGGTTTACATGCAATAATTTATAGACAAATATGCATCTTACGCCTTTTTATGTGTTTCTTGTCATATTTTCTTATTTATATTTACTTTCCAAGAATATGCCCTGAAGTAATATTTATTCTGTTTTTTCTCCAATCATTTTTCTTCCCTTCCTTTTTTCTAACAATGTGTATATGAGCTTATCACCTCTGAATCTTTACATTTTCCTAATTTTGCTCTTTTGCTGGCATGATTGTCATGTTGGACATAGGTTTAAATCTTTTCTCTTAAAATTTAGTATAAATTATGCCATTATCCCCCAGAAGTTAAAATTAAGGTAAAAATTCTAATTATAGTCATTCCTATTCTTTGCAGATTGTATTTCTTCCCCATACTCATTCTTTTTCTTTCTCACTCTCTCTTTCTCTATCTTTCACACATGCTACATCTCTTTTTATCTTTACATTCTGGCTGATTTCCTATCCTTCATTCTCTATATTTTCAATTCAGTTTTTGGTTATGTCCATACAACTTTGCAGTACCACTACTAATGTATTTAACTTCCAGCAATGATGTTTGATTTCTGAGATTTCCTTGTTACTTTATTTTTAATGTAATCTTAATCTTGAACTTTTTGTTTTTTTAGTTGCTTGCATTTCATTCTTTCTCTTTCAATCCACAAGATGCCTCTTTCTCTCTTTTTAAAAATTTTTCTCAAATGACTAATGATGCTTTGCTGTCTGGGCATAATTACAAACTGTTGCTGATATAGAATCATCTGGCAATTTTAGAGAGTCTTTGTTCATGGAGTCTCATCCCTCGAATGGATAATTTTCTAGAGGTAATTGTGCAGGATGTTCAAACAGGCAAACTTCTCTTCAGAATGGGTTGGAAGAACATAGGCAAATTTATGGTTTCCTTGATAATAGAAAGAAAAAAGTCTTCTTGTTTTTTTTCCCTCACTCTGGGTGTACAATGGGAATTCAATAAATAATTCTGCTTGGATTCCCTCTGTGGTCCTGATATTATCATCAAATGTTTCCATTTCCAACACTTTCCAGGCTGGTGAATTTGAAACTTGACTGCAAATTGAAAACATCTGGGAGCTTTAACAATTATTGCTGCCTGTATCCCAACACAAAGGTGATTATTTATTTGTAGCTATGACTGAAAATCAATGTTTAGAGAAGATCACTCAGTTTTGTTTTTCAGTTATTTTATTCATTCTGCTTGCTCTTTTTCTATTAGGCAGACATTATTTGAGATTAGTGACCAGCCCAGCTGGCCCAAAGGTTTTTGATAATTCTGGCAATTTGGTAATTCTCGCAGCTTTCCTGTTACTCCTGAGATTCTCAATGGTCGCTGTATATTGAAATAACCCAAGGAGAGTTCAAGTCATATCTGCATTAGACCAATACAGTCACATCTTTAGGGATAAGGAAAAGTGATCAGCTGCTAAAAGTTCTCCACTGAGTTTATCATTAAGCAAAGAATAACAGTGTTTGTTACAGTGCCCTAGACAGAGTTTCTTAAACTTTCAGTGTGCCCACAAGAATCACCTGGAGATTATGTAAAAATGCATTCAGATTACTTAGGTGCACGGTGGGGCCTGACAGTTTCCATTTTAAAAATCTCTCTGGCTATGTCAATGCTGCTGGTCTGCTGACCACGATGAGAAGCAAGGCCTTAGGACTTAATTGAGGAGAAAAGGCTTTATGCCAGTAAGTTTTGTTGGATTGTCATTAATCTGAAGCCCAACTGCTTATACACTGTCGAAAACTCCCTAAACTTTTTGTGTCACTGATACAACATTTCCCCGATGTCTTTTAGTTCTATAGCCTTTTTATTTATTTTCACTAAAAAACTGAAACAAAAACTCTTCCGTCTTTTTAGTAGCATTTGGGAAGGGAAGAAGGCAAATGTCTGTGTTTGATTGGTCAACCATTTTGAAGTATAACAAAATTTTTAAAGATAAATATCCATTTTCCTTCCTAAATAATCTTTCAAAATGTATGTGTGTTACAGTAGGTAGTCAGTTAGACATAAGCAGGGCAGGAGAGGCCCCTACCCAGGATCCATTAGGTGTTGTTAAAACTGTATCTGTAAAATAATAATTGGTTGCAGCCAGTCCCAGGGAAAAACCGTCTCCCAGTACATAGAAGAAAACCTGAAACTGGTGATCAGCAGCTTCCTGATAAGATCTCAGGAGTTGTGTGGGTGGACTCAAGCATGCACACACACACTAGAAGGAAAAATGATGGCGCTGAACTGGTATATGACATTCTAGGAACATTTGAAGAGCAAGGGAAGAACACTTCAAGTGAGCATGCCTAAATTTCCTTAAACACCTGTGCATGCAACCCCTCCCAAGCACTGGCAGATCACTACACATGCTGACCACCCACGCCAAGGGAAGAATCAGGGAAGAAGACACAGACCCTGGAAGAATGCCAATGTGTAAAACCCCAAGTCAAAAGTCAAACTGTGCACTTGATCTCTCAAGTTGCTCGTTTGGTCCTTTTCCAAGCGTACTTCCTTTTCTTCCTTCTCTATACATTTTAATAGATCCAGTAACATTTAATAATATTTTCCTCTGTTTGGCAAGGCATTAGTTTTTCAGTTTAGAGAGCATGTTGTCAACTGTCATCAGAGTAAAATTGATGCAATACTCCATTATGGACTCAAACATATGATGAATCACAACTTCATGCATCATTATGACATTTGCAATGGAAGCCTGGATTTCTTGGCCCATATCACAGATGTTAGACTTCCTATCAAATGCATCTCTGTCCTGTGCAAAAGAAGAGGCACACATTGGATCTTCCTTAATCATTTTTTTCTTACCCTCTATTTGTCTAACCGTCCAATTAAAGACAGCATTCTGGTTCTGGTAATTGGATCTTCTGGCTGACCCTGCTTCTGTCTTCCAATTGCCTCATTTGACTTATAACTAATAAATATGCCAGGAACTATTCTTATTGATTGTATAATCTTAGACATGGAAGGGATCATAGCATGCATTAGCTTCATAATTTTCAACCTGGAATCTGAAAACCTCTGAAAGGTCCTCTCTGAGATAATTGGCCAGTGGGAAGGATGGCCAAGGAGGCAGTGCTCTGCATCCCATTCCTAATTCACCAGGCTGCTCAGCTCTTGGGATTCCATGGACCAATCTAGTTGAGCAAAGAATTTCATGCCTCATATTCTAGTTCATGTCCCTAATTTTACATAGAGACCAAGAAACTTAAAATATTATTTCCCATCTAGCTTCATTACTAAGTGACAGAAATAGAATTCGTATTTTAAGAGTCCAAGAATAGCTTTCTTTCGCCTGAACTGTTGCTTTCTACATTTAGTAGAAATGCCTATCTGACTCATCTGGGGAATCCATCAAAACTCAGATTTATGACTCTTACTTTAGATCTACTGAGTCAGGATTTTTTGGTGTCAGTCCTAAGAATTGGCACTTAAAAACATCTTTCTTGAAGATTCTGATTACTTGCAAGTTTGTAAATTCTAGCTAAAATCCTGTTTTCAGCCAGGCACGGTAGCTCATGCCTGTAATCTCAGCATTTGGAGGCTGAGGCAGGAGGAATGTTTGAGCTCAAGAGTTTGACATCAACCTAGGCAACACAGTGAGACCCTGTCTCTAAATAATAATAATAAATAAACTAAAATCCTGCTTGTTCTCACGTCCTCCTTTGCATATTCTCAGTGAGAGCTTGTTATGTTGCTCAGGTTGGCCTTGAACTCATAGACTTGCCTCCTCAAGTGCCAGGACAACTGGCCAGATCCACTGCAGCCCCCATATTCTCTATTATCTATATTGTCAATTTTGTTTCATCAAATAAACTTTCAATTTCTTTACAACCTTATTTCTCTATATTGATTGTTATAGTGTCTTATAAAGCCTAAAACATCTTAATTCAGCCAGATCATCTCTGTGTTAGATGTGACGTTTATACCCATTTTCAGGGACTCCTTGAATAAATAAATCTAAATCTACTTGTTTCCTTCTAGTCCTTACCATTTTCAATATGCTTACTTCCAAAAGGGTCTTTAGCTAATACCTCAACCATCCTTGAAATATGACCTGCAGGAGTCCCAACATCTTACTGATTCCTCTGTTTCCAGCTGAAATTGTCTCAGGAAACTTTACTTTGTAACCTCTCTTTTATTTTTGTGTGTCACTATAGTTATGTATCACATTTGGTAGTATGCCATGTTATCCAAGAAATGAAGTTCAGTGACCTGTGAAGTGAATGTAAGATGCGCAGCCTCTCTATTAAATGGGCTGAGAGTGACGTATGAGGCATTTTGAATCAAAAAGGCCTGTATTCAAGTCACTAGCTGTAGGCTACAAATCTCACTTCTTTCACTGATGAAATAAAGATAAATGATCTCCTAAATTATGTCAAAACAACAACAGTTCATTAACTTTTATCTAGCACTAGAGCAAATCAACCCTTTTCTTTCTATGCATGTTTTTCAACTTTTTTAAAATTTTTAGCAAAAGGATTTTTTTATTGGCACAGTTCTTTTCTACATATTTTCTATTCTAGTATATCAAATATCAAATGATAAAAAATTCTCAAGAGTTTTTGTGAGAAATCATTAAAAAGCAGTTGGCAGTGATTAAAATGTAGCCTTAAGTCAGTATTATGAAGAGATTCTTTATAAGTGCTATAAAGTGTACCATCAATAAAAATTAACACAAGAGCTTTCTTTTCACTATTCACCTTCTCCGTACACCCACATAAAAATGTATATTTTAGATAGATGTGGGCATGGCTCTCAAGCCTGGGTGATCACTTGCTTCTGTGGGAGAATTTTAAAGACATAACTTGTTGACTCCTGTATCCTAGAGATTCTGATTTGATGGAATTGGACTAGAACCTAGGAATATCAGTGCTTTTAAAACCCTCTATGTGATTCTGTAATTTAGCCAGGTGTTGTAATAGACGACAGTCATGACACGCAGGACATGAATACCTAGATTCTGAAAGTTGTTATTCTACTGCTGATACAATTTTTTATTGGGAGGATTATCTGGAAAAGAAAATGCTGTTATTGTTACATGATTATGACTATTATGACATTTTATTTTGTTATAGCAATCATATTTTACAATAAATTTCAAGGCTTATTGAATATAAAACACCAAATAATTGACTCACAGATTACTGTTGGTATCTATAACTCTCAGTAGTTTTTTAAAACATAAATCTTTTATTCTTTCCCAATGGAGATATAAATTGAAATATAAAATGTTGTTTGCTCACATTTAATAATTGAATCTGTGAGTAAAAGACTAAACACACATGAAAACAATATTTAAATATATTGAATAGGTCATCATAATTGAAATTATTTTCTTTTGTATTCATTGAATATAAAATGAACTGGCTCATTACAGAGAAAATCACTATACCATTATAAAATCCTTTACTATTTTAAAATGCAAAAGTAACACTATTTATTGAAAGGATGACAGAAACATACATGATTTGTAAGTTGATTAAATAAAGCATTGCAAATTAAACAGCATTTGTAACTTTTCACACTAACATAACAGTTAAATTTATCTGTATTAGTCTGTTCTCACATTGCTAATAAAGACATACCCAAGTCTGGAAAATTTATAAAGAAAAAGAGGCTTAAGGAACTCATAGTTTCACATGGGCAAGGAGGCCTCACAATTATGGCAGAAAGCCAAGGAGGAGTAAAGGCACATCACACATGGCAGCAGGCAAAGAGAAAATGAGAACCAAGCAAAAAGGGTTTCCTCTTACAAAACCATCAGTTCTCCTGATACTTATTCACTACCACAAGAACAATATGGGGGAAACCACCCCTATGATTCCATGATCTTTATATTCCTCAACTACTTTGGTTTTATTAAAATGTGTTTTTATTAATTCATTCTTCATTTAATATAGTTTTACCTTAGCTTTCCTTCTTTCATGTATTTCAAAGAGCATTTTTGTCTCAGTGGGTTTTACACCCTTAATAAACTTGTTCCCCATACATCAGCTAGACCACAGATACTCAATTCCAGAAATTGACCCTGGCTCAGTTTGTTTCCTGCTGTTTTGATCTCTCTTCATTGAAATCTATGTCATCTCAGATATACATTCTTGCCTCAGATTAGAATTCACTCTCTCTGCTTTACTCCTTCCATACCAAAGTCTCAATGATACTTTGTGCCTGACCATTTTGCCTTCGACTCTCTTTTAGTCTATCCAGTACAACTCTGATAATAGTTCAATTCCATCCATGTCCAGCTCAAGCACTGATGAGTTCAGTCTCAATTTAGGGTCTGAAATTCCCATTTGTTCAGAATGAGAAGTTAAATAGTGAATGTTTTGATAGTTCTCATGCCAGCAAGATGATAAATTGATTTCCAACTTCATGTTCTATTCATCGGTATCTGACATTTTAATTTTCCATTACTGTTATCTCAGTTCACTTAAAGTATGCATTACAGATTTTTTATAATATTAAAAGTTTGCCCTTAGTCTAATGTTTCTTGATATAACCACAAATATGCTGAAGTATTTATTTCAAGATTTTGAAAATCTAGTAGGACACATATTCTAGTGGTCCTTAATATATTAGGGCAACCAAATGTTTTCTGTCCTCAAGCTTAAAAAAACAAATTGTTCCGCATATTACATAGTTAGCCTGGTTCTACTTTTCAAACAAAGCATCTCACTTTAATGTTTATGCCACTAAAAGTGAGCAGGCAGATGGTGTTAACATTTAGTTATTTTGAAGAATGTGTGATAAATAGAAAAATAGAGCCAAAATCATTTAAAAAGTTATTAACATCTTAATTAGGCTGGTTTAACCTTGAAGTCTCAACAAACAAGCCAAGCTAGATCAAGTTAGTTTTTGTGTTTTCATCATGACTCTTGATAAAAATTCAAGTGCAAAATCTGAGATCCAAAATCTGGGACATATGATTTAGGTGAGCTTGAACTTCTGAATTATGAGCTTGAACTTCCTCATAATTAATGACATCATTAATTATGAGGAAGTTACATGAATAATATAGGGAAATTTGTTAACAGCTTTATGAAATGTATTTTGTATTGCTGCATAACAAATTATCAAGAACTTAGCAGCGTAAAACAACACATTTATTATCCATACTTTCAGTGGGTCACAAATGTGGTCATGGCACAGCTGAGTGCTCTGTTTAGGGTCTCCTAAGGCTGCAATTAAAATGTGAGCCAGAACTGGGTTCTCATCAGATGCTTGATTGGGAAAAGATCCACATTTATACTCTCTTGTCAGCAGCTTCCAGTTTCTTGTGGTTGTAGGATTCATGGAAGTATGCTTCTTTCACTTAATACAGTATTTTGAAGGCAGTCTATGTCGCAATATGTATCAGTATTTTATTTCTTTATATTGTAAGATAGTATTCAATTGTACAGATATACTACATCTTATTTAACAATTCACCTGGCATTTGGGTTTATTCCCTGCTTTTTGGCTATTGTAAACAGTACTTCTGTGACTATGTACTCACAAGTCTGTGTGGACATGTTTTCATTTCTCTTGTGCAGATATTTTCTGGAGAAATTTAACAGAGATTTGTTTGGACTTTTTTTTTTGGCTTAGTAGTTCTAACATTGCATGCTAGATAATCTGATGTAACCAAAAGTTAAACCCTTATTAGAGGTAACATTCACCATGGGACTATGCCGCTTTGCATTTAATTTCCATGGTTGATTTTCTCTGATTAAAAGTGAGTCATAAGTCAAATTTGAATGGAAATGGGATCCTGTAGTGAGGGAGTAATTTTCACATAAATGTGAAAACTTCTTTTCCTTGAAAGAAAGATACTGCTGTTCAGCAGCATTAGAAACATGCTGATTTTATGGCAAATTCCTCAAAGATACTAGAAATGTTAAGACATGCAAACTTAATCATATGATGTTAAGTGTTTCTGCATCCATAGTTGCAAAATAAATGAAAATCTATGTTAAGAAGAAATGTTAAAGTGCATTCTATTTGGAATTGTGTTAAAATGACACCATACTTACATAAAGCATTTCTTTAAGAATTGAGAAGTATATTACTGATAAGGAAACGTTCTCAATCTTTATGAATTAAGTAATAGAAATTAGAGTAAAAGCTAATTAATTCAGACTTCAATAATCAGAACTTATAATAATCTACATAAAGGTTAGAATGAGAATAATACTTGTAATACTTATAAATAAAAGTTTTAAAATACAAATACATTTTCTAATAATTATTAAACCACTGGTTATGGACTGAATGTCTGTATCCCCCAGAAACTTACATAAAATTTATACTCCTCAATACGATAGTATTTTCAGGTAGAGGTTTGGGAAATAGTTAGGTTTAGTTGAGATCTTGAAGGTGGGGTTCCCATAAAAGAATTAGTTGCTTTTTAATAAGCAGAAGAGAGATCAGAGCTCATTCTCTATCCACCATGTTAGGACATAGTGAGTAGGTAACCTTCTGCCATCCAAAGAGAGAGCCTTCACTGGATATGTACAATTCTGTCATTTTGATCTGTACTTCCCAGCCTCTGAAACTATGAGAAACAAATGTCTGTTTAAACCACAGAGTCTATGGTAATTTGCTACAGTAGCCTCAGAAGAATAAAGCACCACTTCAGGGGGAAAATACTTTAAATTATTCCCATGAGTTTCAGAAACTTACATTTAGTTAAAGGCAATCTCTTTGTTAATTACAGATTATTTTATTTATACATTGGAGAGAAACCTTAATATAGCACATAGGTTATAATCTTATCATTTTAGGGACCATTGGTAATATATTTTGATCAAGTGCATTTATGTTATCATATTCTATAATGTCAAATTTTCATAATACTAACTTGTCTTCCTCCAAATTCATCTGAACAACTGAGGTTTATTATAGTTGTTTCTTTAATTAAAGCAGAAGATGTTTTGTAGGAAAACAATTTTTTTCCTCTTATAGATGGGCTTAGCATATTTTTATATGCTCATGATAAGATATATTTTTTACAATCTTTCAGAATATCTTCTGATACAGTTTCCTTCCAAGTGTCTTTTGCAGTTATTTTATAAGCACTTCAGTGAGTGCAATTCTATATAAAACAACTATATACATTGTTTTTTAATACAATAATATACTATTATATTGATTCATAGTGACTTATCTTTCAATTTATTTAGTATAAACAAAAATTTAAACAAGATTATAAGAAGGAAAGTTGTATGGAATTGTGTTTATTTTATAAAAGGGCAAGGGGAAATCACTTTTCTAGATGTATTTTTATGGTCCCTTTTATCAGCAATTACATATCTTTACATCCTAGCATAATTCCACACATTAGTTCCATGAATACTGGGTTCCAGGTTTGAAGGCAAATAATATTGTAAGCAGTGCATTGGAAGAACTGAAATGTGTGTTTTGTTAATCTACATCCAAAATTCTCAACTTTGATACTATTAACATTTTGAACTAGATAATTGTATTAATTAGTTCCTTCTCACATTGCTATGAAGAATTACCTGAGGCTAAATAAATTATTTTAAAAAAACAGATTCAATTGATTCACCGTTCTGTATGCTGTACAGGCACATGGCTGGGGAAGCCTCAGGAAACTTACAATTATGGCAGAAGGCAGAGTGGAAGCAAGCACTGTCCTCATATGGCAGAGCAGGAGAGAGAGCCAAGGAGAAAGTGCTACACACTTTCAAACAATCAGATCTCATGAGATCACACTATCAGAAGAAAAGCAAGGGGGAAATCTTCCCCCATGTTCCAGTCACCTCCCATTAAGTCCCTCTCCCTACATTCAGGATTACAATTCAACATGATATTTGGGTGGGGACAGAGAGCCAAAACAGGTCAATAATTCTTTGTTCTGGGGAAGTTTTCTGTGGATTGGAGAAAGTTTAACAGTATCTTTGGCAACTATATATAGAGTAGATAACTATGACAACCTCCTGTGACAACCCAAAATAACTCTAGACATTGCCAAATGTCCCCTGGCGAGATGTAATTGAATAATATATCTTCAGTGTTTTTGTATATCTACCTTTACTATGGAGGAAGTATGTTTATAATTTACAATTTCCTAACTTTTATGAGACTCCATCTTCTTATTTGTAAAGCACTTGTACAGTAATAATTTGGATTATGTAAAATAGTGAGATTAAATATATAAATCAGCTAGAGTAATAATTTATACATGCTTGGAATTTTATGATTTTTATTCCTTCTTGCCTGCCTTTCATAAGACAAAAGTTGAAATTCAAGTGTTAGAGATAAGCTAGACTTTTCTTATTAGAGGAATTAAAAATCTCAACCACGTTTATAAAACACTGTATTTGTATTAAAAGAAAATCAAATCTTAAAAAGTGAAGAAACTAAACAGGTCAAAACAGATACCAGGAAGTGGGTAAACAGCAAGCACTACTAAAAGCTTTCAGACCCAAGCCCTGAAAGTAAGTCAGTGAAGACCCAAGTGCTAAATTGTGTTTGGTCCCTGTGAAGTGAACTGTTGTACTGATATTTTATACTTTTGACTTAGGGTCGTCAGCTCTGTAAACTGAAATGTTGCCTGGCTGACTCTTAGGGAAAATACTGACACCTGTACCTAGCAGAGGAAATTATTAAACAGTTGACAGGAATATAAAATAGGAAAAATCTATCTGATTAAGAATTAGCATATAGAAGAGTGGCTAGAAATCACTAAGTGTTAGAAATCAGGGTTAGAATGTTGGTGCTCTAAACTGCAGTCTTGATCCCATGACTTGCCATATAACTTTACAGCTAGCACTGGAAACTTTACCAGTGACATTTTGATTCCAATTTAAGAAATGTGAATAATATATCAGATAGATATTGGACTTCTCTAAATTCAAGCTACATTTGGTATGTGTTTCATAAATTCTGGTTATGTTGTTAGTGTAAGCACTCTCAGGGTTGCAAGTAAGTTGCATTTCAAATTCTTTTATTTTAGTTTAGGTGGACTGCTGCTCTCAAAATAATTGATTTTATAAAAAGGAACCTTGTGGAGAAATTCACTAGCTTAGAGGCGGTAGTCATTTAGCTGCTGGCTACCAACTCCAGAAATGACATTCAAATATGCTGGCCTTCTTTTTAAGATTGACAGTTTCCAGAGGCAGTCTTTGCACTGTGATGCCATGAAACTAAAAATAGAAGCAAATTTTTACCACTTGAAGGCATGATTTGCTTTATTCTCAAGTAGAGAATAATGTCTGTGGCTGTCTTACGTAAGAATCTAAGAGGAGAAGCATTACATACACGGTATTCAAAGTCAGTTTGCAAGCCAAGCCCATACATGGTAAATGAGCCTGCATATCATGAGTCTCCACATTAATCCTGCTGTAGCAGTTGGTACAGGAAGGATTTGCTTTTTCTCACCTAGCATTGAGTTCAGATATTAGACACAATTCTCTTTCTTCTATTTCTATAACGATGTGCAGCATCCTTTCCATAGGCAACATACTCAAGTTTATATTATGGTCTAGGGAATTTCATATAAAAGCATAGCTGTATATTGTCAGGTCATTTAAAAATATGACAATATTATTCTGGTAGACTTTAGGTTTTGATGATTTTAATATAGATAAAAATGCTAAATAAGAATGATGAGTTTAAATTTGAATACTCACTACAGCTTCATTAGTTTTCCATTTTTTCTTTAAAAAATAATTGAGGTATGTTTATATGAAATATCTTTATACTTTTTGCAAAATATTCTTTTTGGATGGGTTTGGATTGTATCATTGCTATAAAACCCAGTTTTCTTGTATTTTTAAAGTCTTACAACACAGAATTTATTTAACCAACTTGACTATTTGGCTTTTCCTGTATTCTTTTACTTTTAATTAGTAAAACATTACAAAACCAAAACCAAATTATCATTACAACTGATATAACTCTTTGTAAACTGTGTCTTGTTCATTTTCTCAGCAGCTGTTGATACAGCCCCTGCCCTGGCACAAGAAGACTAGGCCCAACCTAAAACATTTTACATTATCTCCCAGAAAACTGAGAATATTTTTCTTTTTAAATGTTGATACATGTCAAATATTCAGTATAACAGAGAGATGTGACTTGCCTTCAGATATTTAGATGTTCCAACTATACATTGCTGTGCATTAGCTTACTCCAACTTTGAGGACTAGAAAACACCTACCCTATTGTTATGTACTATCGCTTGTTGGGTCAAGAATTTGGCATTTGTTACACAATAATAGATAACTAATATATCACTTAAAGTAGTTCTTCAGTGAGCTATATAATATCTTCTGCAAGGGGTCTTGTCAATTAAGTTTCAATCTAAAATTCTGATCCTCAGTATAGTTAGAGAATAATTCTATTTCCTCAATATAGTTAGAGAATACTTCTAATATTTTTACTGTTTCAGATCTGTCTAGATTTCTGACATTATTAACACTAGTGATTAGAGCAGTGTATATGATTTCTGCAGAATGCCACAAATGTGAGAAGATAGCCAAAATATATGATTTGGAATAAATGATCCTTGAAAATAAATATATCGTCTCAAATCACTTAAAATTTATACAAATTGAATAAGTTTAAATATGCAAAATGTAAAATCATAAAAACATTGTGACAATGGAGTCACTCTTGAATAACGTGTTTGTATTATTTCTCAGAATTATTATAAACTAAATGTTAAATTTATATTATGACATATTTTACAAACTTGAAAGCATTATTATTCATATGGAAACCTTTTTATTTACCTGATGAATCCTAGAAAGCAAATAACAAAACATGACATCTTTACAAGGCATAGAGCTCTCACAGATTCATATTTGTAAAATTCATCTGTGAAATGCATTTTTAATATGTGATCTTGCATCTGGCTTCCTAAAGAAAAATTATAATGTTTCTACATAATTATTTTCAAATATATTAAACACACTAATGGCATCTTTCAGAAAGTTATTTTACATTATTTGAAGTAAGGACTTGGCTGAATACTGACCAGGTTTAACTAGAAAATTAAGGTGAAAAAAAACAGCTACATAAATTCCCTTCTACTATTTAAATGGAGTTAAAAAGATATATATCCAAATTTTAAATTTTGCCATAGAAGTGCCATAAAGGTTTAAACCATATAAGTGAGTGTCTAATTTATTCTGTCTCAGGAAGAGGTATATCTCAGTGTCATGGGGTATTCCTGAGGGGAGATAAAATTTAGTTGAGTTTTTAAGAATAAGTAGAACTGCTTTGACAGAAAAAAGGGCAGAGACTAGGATGTTGTAGGTAACCAGACATGTACATGATGGAAAATTCATAACTTGTTAGGGTATATGAAGGAGAACTGTTTGAAGTCAAGAATTGATGTAGGAAAATAGTAGAAGTTAGGGAGGGACAAGATGGAAGATAACTTTTTAGATAGTTCAGCTCAATTCTACAAAAATGTATTACATCTAAGTACGTCCCAGGTATTATACATCTGGCAAGAGAAGAGGTGTTACTGAAATCTATTAGGAAGATATTGAGGACCTGGATTGAGATGGTAGTTTCTCAATGTTCTCTATTTTTTATCTTAGTTTATTATCCCAGTATTTGTAATATATGGATTGTGAAAGGAATAAAAAGCTGAACAAACAAATGTTAATCTTCGGACTAACAAGTTGTTAGATAGGAATTTTGTCAAAATGGAAGCCAATAGCATCTGTTAATGACTAGATACAGGCAGAGATAATTGGGACATATTAGACTCCTATGTTTCTACTTTTGGCAAATGCAAAAATAATGAGATGAATTGGAAGAATGATGCATTTATGGAATCAGAAAAAGGAAGTGAAAAGTTTCAGGTGTAGAATAAATGATGAGATCAGTTTGAGATTTTTCTGAGTTCTAAGTAACAATAGACTACATTACTGGGTATATACAAATACATGGTTTTACCTTGATATTAAATCCAAACAAAGACCTCACAAGAAAAGAAAATTTTATGACAATGACCCTCAGAGATGCAACTGTCTTTCACAAATCCAGCATTGTATAAATATAATATACAACATAATTAAATGTAGTTTATCTCTGAAAACCAAGTGAGTTTAACATCTGAAAATCAATTAATCTAATCTATTAATAAAACATCAGGACAACAAACATGATTACCTGATCAGACTAGGCATTTGACAAAATTCAGTATCTTTCAAACAAACCTGGAATAGATAATAGTATGCACAATTTGTTAAAAAAAAATACCTATGGCGGGGCGTGGTGGCTCACACCTGTTATCCCAGCACTTTGGGAGGCTGAGGCAGGCGGATCACAAGGTCAGAGATCAAGACCATCCTGGCTAATATGGTGAAACCCTGTCTCTACAAAAAAAATACAAAAATTAGCTGGGTTTGGTGGTGCACACCTCTAGTTCCAACTACTCGAGAGGCTGAGGCAGGAGAATCCTTGAATCCATGATGTGAAGGTTGCAGTGAGCTGAGATTGTGCCACTTACTCCAGCCTTGGTGACAGAGGGAGACTCCATCTCAAAAAAAAAAAAAAAGACACCCACAAGAAACCTATGGCTAATGTCATTTTTAGTAATGAAAGGCTGAATGCTTGCATCAAGTAGTATCATAGTTTCTGGCTGCTGCACTGTTAGATTTTACCGACTGTTTGATCCTGAGATTGCAATTGTCTTCTACAATGCTCTGAACACGAGGATCAGCCTACTCTACTACAACCAAATCAGCTCTCTCTGGCTTCAGAATAGCTACTAATTGCAGCTGACCCTGTCAGGGAGAATTACCAAACCAGAGAAATGAATACACATAAAATTTCCAAAAGAGTAATGTGAACCTCAAGAATCAAAGGATTATGTGGTAGCCAGGAATTGAGCTTTGAGTTCTGGACAGAGTTTACTGAGAGTAAGTAGTATTTCTGCCAACTCTAGGGCCCCTGTCAGGGACTTTGCTTGCCTGAAGAAACTGCTAAGAGATATAACATCTTGCAATTTCAATCAAGAATGTGGTAACATAAAAATTGTCTATCATTTTTAAAGAAATTATCTAAAATTAACAAGAATAGCATGAAACAGGTAATCTGACTTTATAGAAACCAGAGTATCACTAAACCACGAAATTAACAAATAAGTATTATAATGGTCTCCTATTATAAAATGGGGAAAAGGCAAGGATGGCTTTGAGAGAAAGCTGAGAGTTACCATGGTAACTAATCTCAGAAAAAGACAAAGATATAAATTTCTCTGAGGTTATCAGCATGAGACGTGAAACCTAAATTCATGTTCACAAAAGTAAGAATGGTCTGCATGTGCCACAGGCAGGATGTATCTTAGGCCTTATTAATGTACGAGAAGCAGGAAAAAGAGAGTTTGGCTAGGTGGTATATGTGGTTTGATTTAACTCGCTTTACATGCAATTACATATTCACAAACTTTTTCCATGTCTTGGCTACTGATAATAATGCTACAATAGACATGAAAGTGTAGATATCTCTTCTGGCTACTGATTATATTTCCTTGAGACTATATACCTAATAGTGAGGTTACTAAATCAGGCAGTAGCTTTATTTTTAATGTTTTCAAGTACCTGCATACTCAGGACTCAGTTCCATGATGACTGTACCCATTTATAGGGTTTTCTTTCCTCCATATCTCACCAACACTTGTTATTTTTCATCTTTTGTATTATAGCCATGCTAACAGGCTGAGGTGATATATCACTGAGGTTTTAATTTACATTATCCTGATGATTAGTGATACTGATCACTTTTTATTATACCTATTGGCCATGTGTATGTCTTCTTTGGACAAATGTCTATTTGGATTGTTTACTAATTTTTTAATTGAAGTATTTTGTTTTTGTTTTGTTTGTTCATTTTTGCTACTGAGTTGAATATTCCTTATATATTTTAGATGGTTAACCCTTTATGAGATATATCGTTTTAAATGTTTTCTACCATTCTATAGATTATTTTTTCATTTTCTTTATTGTTTTGGTTTGCTGTACAGAAGCTTTTTAGTTTGATACAGCCCCACTTAATTATTTTTGCTGTTGTTATTTGTCCTCCTGATGCTATGTTCAAAAAATAAATTACTGTCAAGATCAAAGTCAAAGAGCATTTTCCCTATGTGTTCTTTTAGTTTTTTGAGATCAGATCTTACATTTAAGTGTTTACTCCATTTTGAGTTAACTTTTGTGAGTGGTATAAGTATCCAATATCTTTTTTTTTTTTGCATGTAGATATTAAGTTTTCCCAACACCATTTTTGTAGACTGTCCTTTCCCCATTGTTTATTCTTGACAATTTTATCAAAAATTGATGGGCAGTAAATATATAGATTTATTTCTGTGCTCTCTATTCTGGTGTGTTGATCTGTGTGTCTGTTTTTATATTAGTACCATGCTGTTTTAGTTACTATAGCTTGGTAGTATACTTTAAAGTAATGTGATATGATGCTTTCAGCTTTGTTCTTTATGTTCAAGATTGCTTTGGCTTTTTAGGGTCTTTTGTGATCCCATTGGAAATTTAAGAAATTTAGATTTTTTTCTATTTTAGTGAAAAAATGATAAGTATTTTGATAGAGGTTGCATCAATTCTGTAGATCACTTTGGGTAGCATGGACATCTTAACCAAATTATTCCTTCAAATCCATAAACACAATATTTATTTATTTATTTGTTTCTTTTTAAATTTTTCAAAAATGTCTCATGGCTTTCAGAATACAGACCTTTCCTTTTTTTTTTTTTTTTTTTTTTTTTTGACAGAGTCTTGCTCTATCACCCAGGCTGTAGTACAGCACTGCAATCATGGATATTGCAAACGCCTCATCTTGGATTTAAGCAATTCTCCTACCTCAGTCTCCTGAGTAGCTGGGACTAGAGGTGTGTGCCACCATGCCCAGCTAATAATTTTTGTAGAGACAGGCTTTCACCATGTGGGCCAGGCTGGTCTGGAACCCCAGGGCTCAAGTGATCCACCGAGTGAGTCATCCGACTCAGCCACTTCACACGGCCAGATCTTTCACTTTCTATAAACAATCTAAGTGTTCTTCAATGAAGACATTAAAAAATTAGAAACAAAGGGTAGAATGGTGGTCTCTAGGGTGCTATAAATGGAAAGTTGCTGGTCAAAGATTACAAACTTTCAGTTGTAAGATGAATATATTCTGGGGATTTAATACACAACATGGTGTCTATAGTTATTGTCTGTAACTATAAAATACTGTATTATATGCCTCCAATTTACTAAGAAAAAAAATGTTCTCACCACAAACCACACAAAAAATGACAACTAGGTTAGGTGAGAGATTTAATAAATAACTGTGGTATCCACTTCATAATGTATAATATACATCAAATCATCACATTCTAAGCCTTGAATGTATACAATTTTGTTAGTCAACTTTATTTAAGTAAATCTGGAAAACAAGGACAAAACAAACAGCCAAACTAAAAATGAAACAAGTCCAACTCCCCAAACACACTAAAATAACTTCTAAAGGATGCAAGAAGAAAAGTTAATTCAAGAAGAATATATTGGATGCAAGAAACATGGTGAATTTTTTAGTCTCTGAATCACATCTCAATACAGTTGCCATAATAAAAAATATAGGAGGTCAGCATGGAATTTCTGCCCTGCTCTTCACCTAAAAAAAAAATTATTACAAATAATTGTTCAAAACTAAAAATGAATTCTTTCAAAAATGAATAATCAACACAAACAAATATTATCTAAAGACAGAGAAGGGAAGGAAGGAAGCAAGAAAGGGAGGCAGGAGCAAGGAAGGAGTGGGGGGAAATTACAAGTGAAAAACATTACAGGAAAATGTGGTCGTGGAGAAGGAAAAATAATGTGAACAAAATATTTACTAAGAATTTAAGAAAAAAATCAATTTCATAAGAACAATTATATTTACTAAGCCATAAAATGAAGCAGAGCTACATGGAAAGAATATAGAATTCTTGAATACCTGAAAGACCGAATGTGCAAATAGGCAATGGTCACACCATATACAACAGAGCCCTGACACGCAGTGTCTCCAGCAACTGGCCTCAGAAACAAATCTCCAACCTATACAGCAGTTGACCCACAAGAGGCAAAACTTGGTCAGTAACTGACAGCTGCCCAAATTTTTGCTTTTACTTCCAACCCAGCAACTCAGCACCAATCAGAGAATGTCTGAAATCTGTAACATTGGATATCCTGCCTTTAGATAACCTACCTCCAACTTTCTGTGTCAACAAACTTCAAAGATAGTACAGCTCATGTTTTTTCTTTATTTCTATCAGGTTTTCCCACTTCTCTATCTGCCTTTGAGCCTCTGCCAAACTCAAATGATGGTAGCTGACCCTCTTGCTAAGACAATCTCTGAATAAATAGACTCTTTTTCTTCTTATTTGAATGGCCTTTGTTTTCAACTATGCAAGGAACATGACTCATAAAGCCAATCTTTCTCAAGATTTGTCACAATTTTAAAACTTGCAGACAAACTGCATAGCTTAGAAATAAAAAAAATAAAAGTTAGGTATGTCGTGAATGCATAAAATACTTGCAGATACTAGTCAATCTTATCATGTAATACCATAAAGAAAGCACAACTCTGTTAGAAAAAGTTCAAAGTTATGAAAACTTATGCACACTGCATGTGTGGTGCCGTTCACAGTTGAGAAAAATGTGGACTAATATAAAGATGCAGTCCTAAATTATAACTGCATAAAATACTACAGTATACAATGTACCACTGTAATTAATTCATAGCCACCTCCTACTGCTGTTGCGGTTCTCTCAAATGTTGCGAGTATCTGCTTAAAATGACATGTGATGCTAATCATCTCTTAGTGAACAATTTCTTTCTTCAGTAAACTTTGTATCATGGTAAAAAGTGGTATCTTGCATTTCTTGCATTTTGTCATCATTTTTAGTGCAATATTGTAAACCTTGAATAACACCATGGAATCTATATAAGGCATCAGAGGTAGTGCTGAATGTGTTCCCAAAAAGAAGGGAATAGTCATCATCATACAGAAAAATAATTAAATTACTTGTCTGGGCATTGTGAGTGCACATGCAGTCCCAACTACTTGGGAAGCTGAATTGGGAAGATCCCTTGAGCCATGGAGTTTGAGTCCAGACTGGGCAACCTAAGGTAGCAAAACCCTGTTTCTAATTTTTTATTTTTGGGTTGCATTGCATGAAATTTATTTTAAAGAAAATGAATGCAGTATAAGGACCATTGTACAAAAAAAGAAAAGGAAATTCATTAAGCCATTACTGCAGCTATGCCAGTAGGCATAAAAACCTTTTACATTTTGCAAAATACATTTTTATTTCCTTTAAATATGCAGGTTTCACCTAGGTGAAGAACTGCTATAAGAAAGGCATACCTGTAGACTTCAATATGATGCAAGAAACAGCATAGCCATTACATGACAACTTCCAGGCAAAGGAATGTGAAGGATCTAAAGCTATAGAATTTAGTGCCAGCAACAGACAGCTTGATAATTTTAGGAAGAGATCTGGCTTTTAAAAATGACAATGTAGTAGTAGAAGCAGCTTCTATGGAACAAGAGCCAGCAGAGGAGTTCTCAGGTGCCATTAAGAAAATCATTGAGGAGAAAGAATGTCTGCCTAAACGGGTTTTTAATGTGGACAAAAGTGCCCATACTGAAAAAACAAATACCAAAAAGTTCTTTTTTTACTAAGGAAGAGAAGCGATCACTAGGATTTAAGGCAGGAAGAGATGGGCTAACTCTACTGTTTTGTGCAAATGCAATCGGGTTTACAATCAGGTCTTCCCATACCTATAAAGCTGCTAACACCTGGGCCTTGATAGGAAAAGATAAACACCTGCTGCCAGTCTTTTTTGTTGTTAAAAAATAAAATAAAATAAGAGGACGAAGTCCAGATGAATGTCAACCCTTTTTCTGTAATAGTTTCATCAACACTTTGTCCCTGAAATCAGGAAGCACCTTGCCAGTAAGAGACTGGCTTTGAAAGTTCTTTCTTTTTTTTCTTTTCTTTTTTTTTTTTTTTTTGAGACGGAGTCTCGCTCTTGTTACCCAGGCTGGAGTGCAATGGTGCGATCTCGGCTCACCGCAACCTCCGCCTCCTGGGTTCAGGCAAGGCTCCTCCTCAGCCTCCTGAGTAGCTGGGATTACAGGCACGCACCACCATGCCCAGGTAATTTTTTGTATTTTTAGTAGAGACGGGGTTTCACCATGTTGACCAGGATGGTCTCGATCTCTTGACCTCGTGATCCACCCGCCTCGGCCTCCCACAGTGCTGGGATTACAGGCGTGAGCCACCGCGCCCGGCCGCTAAAGTTCTTTTGATATTGGGTCGGGCCCCTGACGACCAGAAAACCATGAGTTTAACACTAAAGGAATTGAAGTGGTCTGCTTGCCCCCAGACATAGTGTTTCTAACTCAACTTCTAGATAATGGTATCCTAAGGACCTTTAGGTTCATTACATCCATTACTATACAAAAAAGATTGTCAACACTATGAGACAGAGTCCTGATAAAATATGAAGCTCTGGAAAGACTACACCATTGAAAATGCCATTGTTGTTACAGAAAAAGCCATCAAGCCCCAAACAATAAATTCCTGCTGGAGAAAACTAGGTCCAGATATTGTGCATGACTCCCCAGGATTTATGACAGCTAATCAAGGAAACCTTAAAGGGATTGTGGATATGGTAAAGAAGGTGGTGGGTACAGTGAAGAGTTCAAAATACGGATCTTAAAGGAATTCGGGAGTAATGGACACCACAGCAGAAGAATTAACAGGAGATTACTTAATAGAGGTGAGTGCCTTTGAATCAATGCTGAATGATGAGCAACAAGAGGAGAATTGCCTGAACCCAGGAGGCGGAGGTTGTGGGGAGCCGAGATCGCGCCATTGCACTCCAGCCTGGGTAACGAGAGCGAAACTCTGTCTCAAAAAATGTATATATATATATATATATTACATTACAAAATATGTGTTAATCAACTATTCATGTTATCAGTAGGGCTTCCAGTCAACATTAGGCTATTGGTAGTTAAGTTTATGGGAGATCTAAAGTTATATGTGAAGTTTTGATTGCACAGTGGGTCAGCACCCCTAACCTCACAATTGTTCAAGAGTTTTATATATATATATATATATAAACACACACACATAAATATTTTTCTATATGTGTGCTATGAGTAACACAATTAAATGTGGTATGTTATTAATATACATTTATTTATAAGTCCACATATAAGTTTATAACATTTGTATGTGAAGTGAATGTAGAAAATATGAAACAAGGAATAACTGACAGTATTTAAAGTGTTATTCAGCCTCAGGTTTTAATTTATTTTCTGTATTTTATTTATATTTGACAGTTATGAGAAATTCATAAACCTCAAAAGTGAAAAGACATAAACGTTTAAAGTTTTATAGATGAAATAGAAGTAGCTGAAGTCTTGTTTGCACGTGGGTGTGCACATATTTGCATTTTTTTGATGTTCACAATTTTTATTTATCTTCTCTTCTTTTGCTGTCTGGATTTGCCAGGTAAGAGTAATGAACCAATTTCCCTGTTCCCAAATGAGACATTTTAAAAAGTCACAGACACTTCAATATATGTATCAATTATGTACTCCAAGTTTCAAAAAAGGCACTTTGCATAATAAATCCACTTATTATTTCACTTTGCATAATAAATCCACTTTCAGTTTATATATTTTGTTTTTAAGCAAGGTAGTACTGTGATTGAGTTTTGAAAACCAAATTTATTCAATGTATTGAAAACATCTGTAGCTTATTCTAGTTGTTGCAGCTATGATTAAGAGATATTTACCTATTGAAATTTTTAATAAAAAATAATTTATTTATTTTGAAAAACACCAGCACCCTGCCTCTACAAGTTTAGCCCCTTAAGTTTCTTTGAAAAAAATAAACTCTTGAATTCATTGCAAGCAAATAATAATTCTGAAATGTCTGCCAAAAAAAAAAAAAGCGTCCGTAAGCCTTACATAGCAATGAATGTATATAAAATAACATTCATTTGTCTTTAAAGATACTGCAATGTTTTAATCAATTTGTGTTTCTTCACATAACAATTATTTGGCCATAATTTAGCAAACTCTTCTATAATATTGAGTAATCCTGCAATTTTCCTCATCATTGTATTTTGACCATCACTAAAGAAATATCTACATTTTCCCCAAATTTTGTGCTAGTATGATAAAATTAATTTAAATTCTTCATATACTCTATTGGGTTCCCAGAATTTACTTGAAAAAAATATTTTTTTTCTTGTATTTTCATGATGAGATCTAAACTGTCCCTGCTTTTGCCCTATTTTTAAATATTTAATATAATTTTAGCTTTGAAATGCAAAAAATTTGTCAAATCTTCTTGAAAGATACATAACTTTACATATTAAATAATTTTATATAAATGATATATATCTTTATGAATAAAATAATAATTATTTTTTCGTGATCTTGTCCATATTTCATACTCATTCCTGTGTCTATAGTAAAAGATATATAACTTGTTTTCCTCCAATAACAAGTGCCTCCCTCAAGTTCATTATAGGTTTTTCTCTTAATATTACTTTAAACATATAACCTACATCAACAAATCAATCATAAGTAGGCATTTGTTTCCCCTAAAGCTTTTCTAGTTCCTTTCTTTTGCACATTCAATTAAGAAATGGGAATATTTGACTCTTAAATTTTTAGATCCAGTTACCTCCTCACATATAAACTCCAAACTCTTATGAACCTATCTATTTATGGACATCTTCACTTAAATGTCAAATGAACAATTCAACCTAATCTTTTCTGAATCACACCATTTCTCCCTCCCCATAACATCACTTTTTGTATTCATCTCAGTAAGTTTCACTTTCATTCACCAAGGTTGCTCAACCTCCAAACCAGAATGCCATCTTTGATTTTCTTTTCCCTATGATATGCCACATCAAAATCTCCAGCAAATACCTCCTATTTCAGTTTCCATAAAATCCCAGATATGAGCATGTCTTAAAACACCCACTGCTAATACCTTAGTCTCAGCTACCATTTTCTTCTTGCAATAACTACTCTCTGATCTCCTTCCTGCATCCCCACCTCCAATAGTATCTTATCCACAGAGCAGATATTCCTCAAACAAATTACATTGTTTCTCATGGCATTACAATGAAAGCCAATGCTTACTTACTGACTTTGGCAATCTACATGATCTGTTCCATTTAATTTTCTATCACTGTTATCACTCATTGAGCTCAAGCCATGTGACCCTTATCAAACATTTTGGGGATTTTTTGCATCAGACCCTACTGTATTAGCTATTATTCCCTGTTTCTGGAATATCATTCTCTGTGCTGCAGTCAGTGTTTTAGATGCCATACTCCCACATTACATTCAGATCTCAGCTTAAATGGTACCTCCCCAGAGAAGCCTTCCTGGAATGCTTTTTCTAAGGTACAAATGTTATTCTGTATTTCCTTGCCCTGCGTCTCCTTTCTTTATTTATACATAGATATATTTAACCGATATTTTATATAGGGTTGTTTCTTCATCATTTATTGTTCCTACACAGAAAGGCAGCCCAGAATAGCAGGATGTCTGTTTTGTTTCTTGATTTTCTGCAAATACCTAGAACAGTGCCTGGCATATAGGAAGTGCACCAAATAAATTTGTGGAATAGTGAATGTATGAGAGAGAGAAGTTGATTACTGAAACTCTTATTTTCCCCATAGCTGGACCAGTGTGCTTTCCTTGGTTGTGCATATTTCTTTTCTCAATTAGCCAACATTCTCTTAGACTTGTTTTCACTTTACTATGCATGCCTGAGAAGACAGTAACAACATTCATCATAAATCATTTATCATTTAGATTGTTTCACTAATTTGCCTGGGCATTGTTTACTGTATTGTCTGAAACCACTCTGGTTATAGATTTCTCCCTGTTTCTTTCCTTAAAATAAAATAAATGGTAAGCTGACATCCTGCAAAATAAAGTCTAGGGAAAAGGTGACCTTAAAATGTATTTTTATTGGATTCACAGCCAAATTCTACCAGGTGTAAAAAGAAGAGCTGGTAACAATCTTATGAAAACTATCCCAAACAATCAAGGAAGTGGGATTTCTGCCTAATTCCTTCTACCAAACTAGCAACATCTTGATATTAAAATCTGGTCAGTATATAAGAACACCAAAAAAGTACAGGACAATATCCCTAATGATATAGATGCAAAATCCTTGACAAAATTATAGCAAACCAAATCCAATGGCACGTCAGAAAGATAATTCTTGATGAGCAAGTGGGTTTTATTCAGGGATATAAGAATGGCTCAATATTTGCAAGTCAATAAATGTAATTAACCATATAGATGGAACTAAAACAAAAAACCATATGATCACAAGAAGAATTAATCAAAATCTAACATCCCTTCATGATAAAACCCCTCAACAAACTAGCCATCAAAGAACATACCTTAAAATAATAGAAGCCATGTATGACAAACCCACTGCCAATATTATGCTGAATGAAGAAGAGTTGAAAGCATTCCCCTGAGAACTGGAACATGACAAGGATGCCCAATCTCATCATTCTCATCCAACATAATACTGGAAGTCTTAGAGCAATTAGGTAAGAGGAAAAAAAAAGCCATCTAATTGGAAAAGAGAAAGTTAAACTATCTCTGTTCACTGATGCCATGATCTTATTCCTAGAAAATCCAACAGACTCTTCTTAAAGATTACACCTGGATTTGATAAATGACTTTAATAGTTTCAGGATACAAAATCAATGTACCAAAATCAGCAGCATTTCTACATAAAGTAACATTCAAGTTGAAAACCAAATCAACTACTCAATCCCATTTACAATAGCTGCAAACACAAACACACAAAAACTACAAATACATTTAACCAAGGAAGTGAAAGATCTCCACAAGGAGACCTACAAAACACAGGTGAAAAAAATCATAGATGACACAAGGAAATGGAAAACAAAAAAACCCATGCTCATGGATTAGAAGGATCAATGTCACTAAACTGACCATACTGCCCACAGCAATCTGTAGATTCAACTCAATTCTTATTAAACTACCAACATAATTTGTCACAGAATTAGCAAGAAATAATTCTAACATTCTTATGAAGAACCAAAAAAGAACCCAAATAGCCAAGGCAATGTTAAGAAAAAAGGCAATGCCAGAGACATCACATTATTGACTTCAAATTATACTTCAAGGCTATGGTAATTAAAACAGCATTTTACCAAAACAAAAATGACTCATAGATGAATGAAACCAAATAGATAACACAGAAATAAAGCCATACACCTACAATCAAATGATAATCAACAACATTTTTAAAATAGGAAAAGGATACCATATTTAATAAATGGTGGTGAGAAAATTGCCTAGTCACAAGCAGAAAAAAAAACTGGAACCCTATCTCTCATCATATACAATATTTTAGATTATTTTCTTTTTTTTGAGACAGAGCCTCACTTTGTCACCCAGGCTGGAGTGAAGTGGTACAATCTCAGCTCACTGCAACATCTGCCTTCTGGACTCAAGCAATTCCTATGCCTCTGCTTCCCAAGTAGCTAGAATTACAGGCATGGGCCACCACGTATGGCTAAATTTTTGGATTTTATTGGGAGACACAGGGTTTCATTATGTTACCCAGGCTTGTCTCAAACTCCTGGCCTCAAGGGATCCTCTGGTCTTATAATCCCAAAGTGCTGGGATTACTGACATGAGTCACCATGTCTGGTCTATTTTTTTTTGTTTTGAACCAGCGTCTTGCTGTGTAACCCAGTCTGCAGTGCAATGGTGTGAACATGGCTCACTACAGCCTTGACCTATTGGGCTCAAAGGATTCTCCTGCCTGAGCCTTCTGTGTAACTGGGATTACAGGTGCACACCACCATGCCAAGCTAATTTTTTAAATTTTTGTAGAGACTGGTTCTCACTTTGTTGCCTAAGCTGGTCTGAAACTCCTGGACTCGAGCAATCCTCCCACCTTGGTCTTCCAAAGAGCTGGGACTATAGGCATGAGCTACCACACCTGACCTCTTAGACAAAAACTAATTCAAGATGAATTAAAGCCATAAATATAAGACGTGAAACTATAAAAGTCCTAGGAAAAAAACTAGGAAAACCACTTCTGGGCACTGGCCTAGTAAAAGAATTTATGGCTTAGACCCCTAAAACAACCAAAAGAAAGTATACAAATTGGACTTAAACTAAAAAGCTTCTGCACAGCAAAAAATTATTAACAGAGTAAACAGACAACTTAAAGAATGGGAGAAAACATATGCAAAGTATGCCTCCAACAGAGGACTAATATCCAGAATCTACAAGGAATTGAAAGAACCCAACAAGAAAAAAAAAATTAAACCTAAAGTAGGCAAAGGACATAGACAAATATTTCTCAAAAGATGACATACAAGCAGCCTAAAACTACATGAAAAAATCCTCAACATTGCTAATCATCAGAGAAATGCAGACTGAAACCACAATGAGATATAATCTTATACCAATAAGAATGGCAATTATTAAAAAGTCAAAAAATAATAGATGTTGGCATGGATGTGGAGAAAAGGGTACACTTATACATTGTTGGGAATATAAATTAGTGTAACCATTATGGAAAACAGTATGAAGATTTCTCAAATAAGTAAAAATAGAACTACCGTTTTACCCAATAATCCCACTACTGAATACCCAAGGGAAAAGGAATAATTATATAAAGAAGACATCTGCATTCATATGTTAATTACAGCACTATTCACAATAGCAAAGTCATGGCATCAACCTAAGTGTCCATCAACAGTAGACAGGATAAAGAAAATGTGGTATGTGTACACTGGGGAATATTATGCAGCCACAAAAACCAGCAAAATCATGTCCCTTGTAGCAACATGGATAAGCTGGAGGCCATTATCCTGAGTAAACTAACTCAAACAAAAAATCAAATGCCACATGCCCTTAATGTATAAGTGGGGGCTAAACAGTGGGTTTACATGGACATAAAGATGGAAACAATAGATATGGGGACTCTAAAAGGGGGGAAAGTTAGGAGGGTGGTGAGGGCTTTAAAATCCTGTTGAGTACAGTGGTCACTGTTTGGGTGATAGATATACTAGAAACCCAAACCCCACCATTATGAAACATACTCATAAAACAAACCTGCACATGTATTTCCTGAATCTGAAATTTTGACTTTTTACAAAAGGTTTAAAACTATATAATTTTAAAAAGTATATTTTTATTTTTGTGGTTAACTATCCCATTATAAAATAATAGAAATTATTTATGCACAAAAATAATTAGATTATTGGATTCTAATACTGTAAAATACAAATAATAAAATAAAAGAACATTTTATTTAAATGTGAGGCACTAAAATAAAGTAATGTATTTGGTCCACATGAGTACTTTACGAAATGTGGTAAATATTAGTTAGAAAGTGAGCTCTCTGAAATCAAGCCTCATTTTCATTATATTCCCAGCATAATATGGCACTTGGCACCTAAGAACAAACTCAGAAAATTGAAGAATATTGAAATTATACAAGATGATCTACTTATAATTTTTAAATAATAGTAATAATTTTCACAAATTTAATGCTGGGTGGTATTGTCTTTATCCAACTATTCTGTAAAGTCTTTCTGAAAGACTATGCTTTGTTTTTTTTTTTCTGTTTTTTGTTTGTTTGTTTGTTTTCTATATAGGTCTGCCTAATTTCTGATTTCCGAACATTTGGAATCAAATTAAAAACTACTAGGCAGAAAAATAATGTGTAAATGTAGAAGTATAGAATCCCCAAATGTCAAATATATTAGTTTCTTCCCTTTTTGTGCCACCTACCAATGGCATTTTTAGTCTTTATAATACACTTTCAATTCTGTTATGACACCCACAATGCTCAGGGCTGGCATTTCAACTAGTGTTGTAGGAAAGCTTCACCCAGTAAATTACTTAACAGGGGGCCACAGGGCTCTAGTTACATCAAAATGTCTCACCCATCAACCTGTTAAGAACTAGGTTTTTCTGTTCATTAAAAACTAATTTATTTGATTTTATTATATTTTCTTTTAACCATATCACAAATGCCACTCATTTCTTCTCAAATGGCACCCTAGCTAATGTGTTTAATACAAAGAAATATCCAGGAAAATGTATGTATTCTTGAAATATTATGTATGGAGTTATGCATGATAAGTTAATTCACAGAAATTGCATTGTGCCATTGACCGTGCTGTATAATGATGGTTACACAGAATTTGCTCAAATTATATTTAAAATATTCTCTTCTGTGTATATTTGTTATTTGTCATTTTATATACTATTTTTATCAAAGTTATGCTGGCCATATTATCTTAGATGGGCAGACATTCCTCGCTCTTTTTCTTAATTATTCTTTTTTTTTCCTTTATAAAAACTTATGTAAGAAGGATTTGACTTGACTAATAACAGAATCTCAGGACATATTCAGATTAACATTTAAATTATTTTAATATTTATTTTTTTCTCACTTCATTCACGTGCCAGTTCTGATATTCTTTCTCTTTTTTTTAATTAGCTCTTCTGTGTGTTTATACAGTTGTTGCTATTTTAATTTAATTCATTAATTGTTTGCTTCTATTTTTCACGTTTTCATTTTTTATACTGTTCATTTGTATTGTCTCTTTTTTTTCTCATTGCAAGTCTTACCAGAGGTTTGTTGACCTTTTGTTTTCTTTAGTGACTCTGTTCTTAATTTTAACTTGCATTCTGCCTTTAACTGTATTGTTTTGTTCATTATTTCTTGTGTTTTTCTTTGTTGCTTCTCAATTGCCATTGCTTTCTATGCCTTTGCTGTTTTATATTTCTTATTTCTGGGGGGCATTAAATGATGTTGCAAAATATACTCATGATTAAATCTTTAGGGCTTTTCAGAATTTTTTCAACTCTAGGCTAAAAAATATCTTTTGAAAGTATCAGTTTTATATTAGATAATACTTTTAGCCTGCAGTTAGCCTAGTCTTTAAAACTGAAAGATAACTGGTTTCTCATAATGGGCTAAATTTGTGTTATTCAATATTAGACAATGGAAACATTAACCCAGTTCTTTTAGGACTTAGAGCGTAGTGTTAATCTACAGATCCTGATGAGTTAGCATATTTTTTTTATGGCAGGTATTCCTTAAGAGTATTTAAACTAATACCACATTCTATTCTATCGGTTTGTTTCAATGTATAAGTTTGAGAATTTTTTTATCATGAAATTCAATGTCTAAATGGAAAATTATTAAATTATTACTATAAACTGAATAATTTTATGAGTATAAATATGTACACTAAGAACATAAAGACCATAGATGACAACAGAATTTGGCAGTAGCCAGCCCAGGAAGCCAAACTAAAATCTCTGCAGCAATTGGCCCAGAACAATTGGAACATGGCCAATAACTACAGGGTTCCTCCCCTGCTTCATCCTCTCCTCCTCCTTCTTCTCCTCTTCCATCTCCTTCTCCTCTTCCTCCTTCTTCTTTCATTTTCTTTTTCTTCTTATTATTGCTACTATTAATCATCATCATTATTATTAACCTTGCTTCTAACTCAGGACCAAAGAAAGTAAAATATCCCCCTTAAACCAATAATATAATATGCTCTACGTTTAGTTAACCCACTTGCAGCTTCCCTATGCTTAAACCTCCTATCAAAGAATACCTGAAACTTTCCTATTTTTCATTTTCTATTATCAAGCTTTTTCACTCCTCTGCCTGTCTTTAAGACTGTTAAATGCAAATTATGGTGGTGAATTGTCTTGATATAGCAAGTTCTGAATAAATAGCCTCTGTTCTCATTTAATAGTCTGTGTTCATTTTCACATTTGCATGCGTCACTTCAAGTTAAAAGAATGCATTTCATTTAATTAATTTTTGTATGTTTATAAAATGATTTCAGATCATTTGTTCTGCAGGTCTCACATCCATGTAATTGATTAGAGAGTAGTTTTACTAGCAGAAATTGTAACATGATAGTTTCCCAATGAATTGATGAGTTATTCATGAAATTCATATTCAAAGTAAGAGAGATGCTGACTAAAAATGACTTATAACCTTTACTTCCTTGAAAAATATGGGTTCCCAAGTGTTCCATTGCCAGCAACCACTGTTTCTTTGAATATCAGGCTGGCACATGTGCTGAGACATGACAATTGTGTGAGATAAACACAGAGTTCTACCTCCTGAAAACACATAGTAGATGAACAGAAGATCGAATTCTTGCCTCTGGGCATGTTCATACGGGTCTTTTAAATAGCCAAAAATCAATACTAATCTGATAGAAGAAAAGAAGATTCTTTTTCCTTTAGAGCTGAATATACTTGAAAAAAATATCCAGGCTCTTTTGTCAGAGAGTCAGATAGCGGAACACAGATTAGTGAATTCCCTTTCTCTAGTAGAGAAAGTATCATAATGAATTTTTGGGTGGCTCTTTATATTCTGCTGCAGGGAACTGCCACAAAAATCTATTCATAAAAAGATATTTGAGAAAGACAGAATATCGCTTTCAATAAAGAGAAAAAATTCAGTAACTTGTGAAAATGTTGAATTTTACCTGAGCCCTGGGATCTGGAAAAACAGGGAAGGACAGTGATTAAGAAACCCACCCACTCTTTTTTGTTTCAAGAAAAGGCTTATAGCAAAGAAGCAGCCTTCCCCACATGATTAGATAAGATTCCTGGATAATCATCTGGTTTATCTATGGCAAATCCAGACACAAATACAGATCCTCCAAATTCCTACGCTATTCCTCATAAATAATTAGCTGAACCATTTCTATCCACTAACCAAATACCTCTGTTAAAAGAAAAACCTTAGGCAAATTAAATTAAATAGAGTTTAACTGTGCAAAGACTGATTGGCAAATCAGGCAGCCCCCAAACCAGAATAGGCTCATAGAGGCTCTAGCACTAATGCCTAGTCAAAGAAGATTTATGGACAGAAAAAGGAAGGTGACATACAGAACATGGAAATGAGGTACAGAAACAGCTGGGTTGGTTACAGCTGGGAGCTTGCCTTATTTGAACAGGGTTTAAATGGTTGGCCACCTTTGATTCGCTGAAACTCAGTGATTGACACAAGACTAGGTTAAAATCTGTTTACATAACCAGCTAGGAAATATAGTTCACTACATAAACAGAACTAAAGACAAAAATCATCTCAATAAATACAGAAAGGCTTCTGATAAAATTCAACATCCCTCCATGTTAAAAACTCTCAATAAACTAAGTATTGAAGGAATATAACTCAAAATAATAAGAGCCATCTATGACAAACTCGAGGCCAAAATCAAACTGAATGGGAAAAAGCTGGAAACATTACCCTTGAAAACCCACACAAGACAAGAATACTCTCTCTCACTATTCAACGTACTATTGGAAGTTCAGCCAAGAGAAAGAAATAAAGGGCCCAAATGGGAAGAGAGGGAGTCAAACTATCCCTGTTGTAGATGACATGATTCTACATATAGAACTCTATAGTGTCATCTCAAAACTCCTTCAGCTAATAACTTCTGCAGAGTTTCAGAATACAAAATAAGCATACAAAAATCACTAGCATTCCTATACACCAATAGCAGCCAAGCCAAGAACCAAATCAGGAAGGCAATTCCATTCATAATTGCCACACAAAAAAAGAATGAAATACCTAGGAATATTCAATACACCTAGGAATACAGCATACCAGAGAGGTGAAAGATCTCTACAATGAGGATTACTAAACACTGCTCAAAGAAATCATATGACACAAACAAATGGGAGAATCAATATCATTAAAATGACTATACTGCCCAAAGCAATTTACAGATTAATTAATATTCTATCAAATCACCAGTGGCAGTTCACAGAACTGGAAAAAATAAACTTTTTAAATTCATATGGAACCAAAAATGAGCCCAAATGGCCAAGGCAATTCTAACCAAAAAGAACATCACTTTACCCAACTTCAAATTATACTACAGAGCTATAGTAGCCAAAACAGCATAATACTAGTACAAAAACAGTCATATAGACTAATGGAACAAAATAGAGAGCCCAGAAATAAGGCCACATGCCTGTGACCATCTGATCTTCAACAAAACTGTAAGAAAAAGCAACAGTGAAAGGCAAATTTTATTCAGTAAAGTGCTGAGATAACAGAATAACCATATGCAGATTGAAACTGGTCCCCTTCCTTACACCATATATAAAAATCAGCTCAAGATGGATGAAAGATGGTTTTAAATGTAAAACCCAGAGCTATAAAAAGCCTGGAAGATAACCTATGCACTAATGTTCTGGTAATAAAAACTGGTAAAGATTTTATGACAATAATGCCAAAAGCAATCACACCAAAGTCAAATTTTAAATAAGCTTCTCTTCTCCCAGGCCCCTGAGCTTTGGCCTCTGCTCACCGTAAGCTAGAACACAGCCCCTCCTCATCTCCTTCTGAGAATAGGCTGACCTCAGGGCAAATAATTAAATGATCAAGTGTTTAATCACACCACCCACTCTACACTTATTTTTTCCTAGACTTGTTTATTCCATAAAAGTTCTTTCCTGCCTGACTTTTGATATACTTGCAGTTCTTATGAGTAAAGATTTCTTCCTATTACAATACTCTACCTTCAGCTATTGCAAATGGTTCCTTCCCTGTGCTGTAATAACGCTTTTGAATGAAGTCTTTTATTAGCTAAGTCCAGATGTAATTTTATTTGATAGTTTAATTGAATTATTTCTCTAACCTGAACCAGCACAGTATAATTTATTTGCTCAATAATACAGCATTAATTTTCTAGAATTGTTTCTGTTTTTTACAAGAGAAATACCATAATGTTGTATGGTAAGTGGAGCAGAGTAGCTTACTTAATCTTTGTTCAGTATGTGAGGGTACCCCTACGTGGGGTTGTTGCATCAGACTTTACTTGATTTGTAGCCATGACAATTTTTAAAAATTAGCTTATTTCTAACAGTTCAACTCAAAAATGATTCACATATGCTTAAAGGATATTTTTCTTAAACAGAACACATTTATAATTGGTTCTAATTAGAAATTTTCAATATGTTCCAAATAATTGTATTCATTCTCCTTGTGAGTGACACATCCTTCCATGTTCAAATTATTATTTTTTTCACAATTAAGCCTAATGGATGATTTGGGGCTTGAGGTAAATCACCAGTAAGTATCAGTTGCAGCAGGCTTGAACTCAGAAATAGAAGGGCCAGGAGGTATATGACCACATTTTTTGACATCCACAAATAATATCCATGGGCTGGGATTCAACTGGAAGCACCCTACAGCATGCTCCAGTGGAAGGAATTTGACACTTGAGTATCTCTCTTTCTATATATTAAAATATTATTATTGTGACTACAAGAATTATTCTATTTATTTTTAAAACTCCACAATATTTTAACAGAATAAAGCGCATGTATGCAAAATAGGTAATTGATTTCCAAGAAAGACATTCTATTTCCATATTTCTTTAGTAAGACTCAGATATTGTTTTATATAGTAAGTATAATGGTGAAATTAACATTTGTTGTGAGGTCCCAATTAGTTTCAAATTTGGTGCAAGGTGTTTCAGAGTGCTGAAAGATAAAACTGCCCAAAACTTTGAGCCCTAGCTCCATGGGGGAAAAAAATGACATTGGATGCAGCTCCCTTTGCTATAGGGAGGATAAAGCACTGGCCTAGGTCAACTTCCAGGAGAACTGTAAGCCTTCAAAACTCTTTATCCATGTTCCTTCTTGTTCATGACCTTAGTTCTGAACTCTTCTGCCTCATCACTCTTAATAAATCTCAATTTCCCTACCAATAACTGCCAAATCACACAAAAATTCTTATCATTCCAAGAAGTATTTTTGGTGAAATAGTTTTAAAACTATGAGACCTTGGGCTGATTCCTGTTAAAGTTCTATGAAATTTCTCCCCTTTTTTCCCAAGAAATTACTGAGGTCTTTTGAATAAAGGCTTATGCTTAAGGGTACTTTGCTTTATTTTCTTTTTCTTTTTTTTATTGTATTTTAGGTTTTGGGGTACATGTGCAGAACATGCAAGATAGATGCATAGGCACACACATGGCAGTGTGTTTTGCTGCCTTCCTCTCCTTCACCCACATTTGGCATTTCTCCCCAGGCTATCCCTCCCCAGCTCCCCACCCCGCTGTCCCTCCCCTATTCCCCTCAATAGACCCCAGTGTGTAGTACTCCCTTCCCTGTGTCCATGTGTTCTCATTTTTCCTCACCTGCCTGAGTGAGAATATGCGGTATTTCATTTTCTGTTCTTGTGTCAGTTTGCTGAGAATGATGTTCTCCAGGTTCATCCATGTCCCTACAAAAGACACGAACTCATCATTTTTTATTGCTGCATAATATTCCATGGTGTATATGTGCCACATTTTTCCAGTCCAGTCTATCATCGATGGGCATTTGGGTTGGTTCCAGGTCTTTGCCATTGTAAACAGTGCTGCAATGAACATTAATGTGCATGTGTCCTTATAGTAGAACGATTTATAGTCCTTTGGATATATACCCAGTAATGGGATTGCTGGGTCAAATGGAATTTCTATTTCTAAGGCCTTGAGGAATCACCACATTGTCTTCCACAATGGTTGAACTAATTTACACTCCCAACAGCAGTGTAAAAGTGTTCCTATTTCTCCACATCCTCTCCATCATCTGTTGTCTCCAGATTTTTTAATGATCACCATTCTAACTGGTGTGAGATGGTATCTCAATGTGGTTTTGATTTGCATCTTTCTAATGACCAGTGATGATGAGCATTTTTTCATATGATTGTTGGCCTCATGTATGTCTTCTTTTGTAAAGTGTCTGTTCATATCCTTTGCCCATTTTTGAATGGGCTTGTTTGTTTTTTTCCTGGAAATCTGTTTGAGTTCTTTGTAAATTCTCGATATAAGCCCTTTTTCAGATGGGTAAACTGCAAAAATTTTTTCCCATTCTGTTGGTTGCCAATTCACTCTAGCAACTGTTTCTTTAGCCGTGCAGAAGCTGTGGAGTTTGATTAGGTCCCATTTGTCTATTTTGGTTTTTGTTGCCAATGCTTTTGGTGTTTTGTTCATGAAGTCCTTGCCTACTCCTATGTCCTGAATGGTTTTGCCTACATTTTCTTCTAGGGTTTTTATGGTGCTAGGTCTTATATTTAAGTCTTTAATCCATCTGGAGTTAATTTTAGTGTAATGTGTCAGGAAGGGATATTTTCTTTCTCCTGTACACCCAAATAATGGAATACCATTGCCTTTGTTTATAATTCCAGACCCTGGTAAAAGTGAGTGATATGGTTTGCATCTCTGCCCCTGACCAAATCTCATGTCCAATGTTGGAGGTGGGGTCTGATAGAAGGTTGTGTGATTATGGGGGTAGATCCTTCATAAATGGTTTAGCACTATTCTTGTAGTACTGTTGTCATGATAGAGTTCTCATGAGATCTGTTTATTTAAAAGTGTGTGACACAATCCCCTTCCTCCTGCTCTAGCCATGTAAGATGCCTGCTCCCCCTTTGCCTTCTGACATAATTGTAAGTTCCTGAGGACACCTCAGAAGCTGTTATCACCATGAGACCTATTTCCTTTGTAAATTACCCAGTTTCTGGTATTTCTTTATAGCAGTGCGAGAGTGAACTAATACAGAAAACTGGAACCAATGAGTGAGGCATTGCTGTAAAAACACCTGAAAATTAGGAAGTGACTTTGGTACTGGGTCATAGGCAGATATTGAAATATTCTGGAAGGCTCAGAAGAGGACAGGAAGATGAAAAAAGTTTGGAACTTCCTAAACCCCTGTTAAATGGTTATGCCCCAAATGATGATAGAAAAACAGACAATCAAGTCCAGGCTGATGAGGTCACAGATAAAAATTAGGAACTTCTTGGGAACTGGAGTAAAGGTCACTTTTATTATGTGTTAACAGTGAAGTTGGCTACATTTTTCCCCTGCCATAGAAATCTATGGAACTTTGAACTTTGAACTAGAGAATAATGATTTAAGGTGTCTGGCAGAAGAAATTTCTAAGCGGCAAAGCATTCAAGATGGGATCTGACTCCTTCTAACAAGCTATGCTATAAAAGTGAGCAAACAAATAATTTAAACTGGAATTTGTATTAAAAAAGGAAACAGCATAAAAGTTTGGGAAATTTGAAGCCTGACCATATGGTAGGAAAGAAAAGCCCATTTTCTGGGGAGGAATCCAACCAGGCTGCATATGTTGAATAACTAAAAGGAAGATAAATGCTAATTTCCAAGACAATAGGGAGAAAGCCTTAAAGACATTTTAAAGACCTTCCTGCTACCCCTCCAGTCAGAGGTCCAGAGGTCTAGGAAGATTATATGGTTTCCTGGGCCATGCCCAGAGCCCAGCTGCCATGCACAGCCTTGGGACACTGCTCACCACATCCCAGTCATTCCAGCTACATCTGTGGCTCAAAGGAGCCCAAGTACAGCTCAGGCTGCTGTTTCAGAGGGTGTAAACCATAAGCCTTGGTGGCTTTCATGTGATGTTATTCCTGCTGGTGCACAGAATGAAAGAGTTTAGGCTTGGGAGCCTCCTCCTAGGTTTTGGAGAATGCATGGAATAGCCAGGATGCCCAGGCAAAAGCCTGCTGCTGTTGTGGAGCCCTCATGGAGATCCTTCACTACAGCAGTACAGAGGGAAGATGTGGGGTTAGGGGCTCCACACAGAGTCTCCACTGGAGCACTACCTAGTGGAGCTTGAGAAGAGGACCATTATCCTCCAAATCCCAGAATGATAGATCCACCAATAACTTGCACCCTCAGCCTAGAAGAGCCACAGGCATACAACACCAGCCCTTGAGAGCAACTGTGGGGCCTGAACCCTGCAAAGCTACAGGGGTGAAGCTGCCCAAGGCCTTGGGAGCCTACCTCTTAAATCAGTATGCCCTGGATGTAAGACATAGAGTAAAAGGAGATAATTCTTTGGAGCTTTAAAATTTAATGACTGCACTGCTGGGTTTTGGACTTGCATGGGACCTGTAGCCCCTATTTTTGGTCAATTTCTCCCTTTTGGAATGGGAATATTTACCTAATGCCTGTAGTCGCATTGTATCTTAGAAGTAAACAGATCATTTTTGATTTTGCAGACTCATAGGCAGAAGGGACTACTAGTCTTGTCTCAAATGAAACTTTTGACTTTGGACTTTTGAGTGAATGCTAAAATAAGTTAAGAATTTGGGGAACTTGGATCGATCCAAGATGGCCGACCACTAACAGCTCAGGATTGTAGCTCCCAGTGAAAGCCCAGAGAACGAGACGACGCCACACTTTTAGACGAATTTTCGTCACTCACCGATCAGCCGATTCCCAGTGGAGGAGCCCCACGGGTCGCCAGCGTGACTCTTGTGGCCGCCGCAGCGGTTTTGCCGGCGTCTCGGCGCAGGAGCTCTTCATGCAGAGCCAACGGGACTGCTTCCCCTACTGACCGGAGTTTGGAGCTCCGGGAAGTCAGAGCCGCTTGTTGCGGACTCAAGAGGGAAGCCAGACCAGAGATTCCCGGGCAGAAGAGCACCATCAGTCTTACCGCTGCTATTTGGGCTGCCACAGTGGGTTGCTCAGATCCCAGCACTGGGAATCAATAAGTCGGACGTCGACTCAGAAAACTAATTAGAAAGGCGGTTCATCTACAATGAAGGGAAAAAAACAGCCTAAGAAGGCCGAGTATACTCAAAATCAGAACCCATCAGCAACGGAACAAGCCCTGATGGAAAAGGACTCATCAGCAACCGAACAAGCCCTGATGGAAAAGGACTCATCAGTAACGGAACAAGCCCTGATGGAAAAGGACTGTGTTCCATTATCTGAAGTAGGCTTTAAAAGGTGAATGATAAGAAACTTCTGGGAGTTAAAGGAACTTGTTCTAACCCAATGTAAAGAAACTAAGAACTTGGAAAAAAGGTTAGATGAAATGTTGAAAAGAATAGACAATATAGAGAGGAATACAAATGAACTTATGGAGTTGAAAAATACAACACGAGAACTTAGTGAAATATGTACAAGCTTAAACAGCCGAATGGATCAAGCAGAAGAAAGGGTATCAGAGGTCGAAGATCAACTTAATGAAACAAGACAAGAATAGAGAAAAAAGGATAAAAAGGAATGAGCAAAGTCTCCAAGCAATATGGGACTATGTGAAAAGACCTAATATACGCTTGATTGGTGTACCTGAATGTGACAGAGAGAATGAATTCAAGCTGGAGAATACTCTCCAGGACATTATCCAGGAAAATTTTCCTAATTTAGCAAAGCAGGACACTATTCAACCCCAGGCAATACAGAGAACACCATAAAGATATTCCTCAAGAAGACCAACCCCAAGGCACATAATCGTTAGATTCACCAAGATCGAAATGAAGGAGAAAATATTAAGGGCAGCCAGAGAGAAAGATCAAGTTACCCATAAAGGTAAGCCTATTAGGCTTACAGCAGATCTCTCAACGGAAACCCTACAAGCTAGAAGAGAGTGGGGGCCAATATTAAATATACTTAATCAACAGAACTTTCAGCCCAGAATTTCATATCCTGCCAATTTAAGCTTTACATTTGAAGGAAAAATAAAATTTTTTAGGAACAAGCAAGTACTCAGAGATTTTATTACCACCAGGCCTGCTTTACAAGAACTTCTAAAAGAAGCATTATACACAGAAAGGAACAACCAGTATGACCCTTTCTAAAAATACACCAAAAAGTAAAGAGCATTAACATAAAGAAGAATTTTTATCAACGAAAGGACAAAATAGCCAGTTAATATCAAACGGCAGCAACCCTAAATTTAAATCGACCAAATCTCCCAGTCAAAAGATACAGACAAAATCTAACGGTATATCCAAAGATATACATAGACTCAAAATAAAGGGTTGGAAAAAAAAAAACGTACCAACCAAATGGAGAGCAAAAATAAATAAATAAGCAGGAATTGCAATTTTCACATTTGACAAAATAGATTTCAAAGCTACAAGAATACAAGGATAAAAGGATTAATGTAATAATAAGAGATCTTAACACCCAGATACATAAGACCCATAATGAGATTTAGATTCAACGAGACAGAAAATTGATAACGATATCCGGGACTGGAACTAAGATCCAGAACAAATAAACTCAATAGGGCTCTCCATTTTAAACACACAAAATATACATTATCCACAAAATCTAACGATATATCTAAAGATATACAAAGACTCAAAACAAGGGGATGGAAAAAAGCTCACCAACCAAATGGAGAGCAAAAATAAATAAATAAAAAGCAGGAGTTGCAATTCTCACACTTAATAAAATAGATTTCAAAGCTACAAGGATGCAAGGGTAAAAGGATTAATACAACAATAAGAGATCTTAACACCCAGATACATAAGACACATAATGAGATTTAGATTCAACGAGACAACAAATTGATAAGATATCCAGGACTTGAACTCAGAGCCAGAACAAATAAACACAATAGAGGTCTCCATTTTAAACACATAAAATATGCATTAACCACTTTAAACACTCAAAATATTGATCGGCCATTATTGAAACCCATTTTAGGAATGAAGTAATATTCCTTTTTCCCTCTTTTTCTTTTTTTCCCCTTCTTTTTCTCTTTTTCCCTCAAAAAAAAAAAAAAAAAAAAGGGACCAAGGTCAGGTAGTTCAGGCAGTGTACAAATACACACACACACACACAAAAAAAAAAAAAAAAAAAGAATTTGGGAAACTCTTGAGAAGGCATTATTTAATTTTTAAGTATGATAGGCACATGAGATTTTGGAGTGGGCAGAGAAGGAATAATATGGTTTGAATTTGTCTCCCCAACCTAATCTTATGTTGGAATGTCATCCCTAATGTTGGAAGTGGGGCCATTTGGGAGTTGACTGGATTATGGGGTAGATCCTTTACAAATAGTTTAGCACCATCACCTTGGTGCCATTCTTATGAAAGAGTGCTCGGGAGACCTGGTTGTTAAAAAGTATGTGGCACCTCTCCTCTCTCCCTTCCTCCTACTCTGGCCATATAAGATATGTCTGCTCTTGTTTTGCCTTCCAGATGATTGTAAGTTCCCTGAGGCTTCCCCGTAAACTGATGCAACCATGCTTCCTGTGTATCCTGTAGAACTGTGAGCCAATAAAACCTCTATTTTTTAAAATAAATTACCCAGTCTCAGGTATTTATTTATAGCAGTGCAAGAATGGACTAATACAATGGGTAAAATTAAAATCAAACAGTAGAGAACGATCCAAGATGGCCGATCGCTAACATCCCGGGATTGCAGCTCTCAGGGAAGGCGCGGAGAACTAGAGGACGCCACACTTTCAGACAAAGTCTGGTCGCTCACGGAGCAGAAGATCCCACAGTGGTGGAAACACACGGGTCGCCAGCGCGACTCTCGTGGTCGGTGCAGCGGTTCCGCCGGCACCTCGGCGCGGCAGCTCTCGGAGCAGAGTAAACGGGACCGCTTCCCCTTCTGACCGAGGTTTGGAGCCCCGGGAAGGCAGAGTCGCCTACTACGGAAACAAGAAGGAAGCCAGACAGGAGAATCCTGGGCAGAAAAGCACCATCAGTTTTAACGCCGCTGCTCTGGCCCTGGGAACTAACAACCTGGACTTCCACTCAAGAGACCTAATCTGAAAGTTGGTAATTTCAAAGACAACAGGAGGATAAATTTACAATGACGGGAAGAAACCAGTGTAAAAAAGCTGAGAATACTCAAAGTCAGAAAGCCTCTCCCTCTAAAAATGATCACAGTTCCACATCAACAATGGAACAAGGCTTGATGGAGAACGGGCGCCTCCTGATGACAGAATCACTCTTCAAGGAATGGATAATAACAAACTTCGGTGAGTTAAAAGAACATGTTGTAGCCCAACGTAAAGAAACTAGGAACTTTGACAAAAGGCTTGATGAAATCCTATTGAGAATAGACAACTTAGAGAGGAGTATGAGTGAATTAATGGAACTGAAGAATACAATACAGGAACTCCGAGAAGTATGCACAGGTTTAAACACTCGAATTGTTCAAGCAGAAGAAGGGATATCAGAGGTCAAAGTCCAACTTAATGAAATAAAACGTGAAGAAAAGATTAGAGAAAAAAGGATAAAAAGGAATGAGCAAAGTCTCCAAGAAATGTGGGACTATGTGAAAAGACCAAATTTACGTTTGATAGGTGTACCTGAATGCGACGGAGAGAATGAATCCAAGCTGGAAAATACCCTTCAGGATATTATTCAGCAAAATTTTCCTGAACTAGCAAAGCAGGTCAACATTCAACCCCAGGTAATACAGAGAACACCACAAAGATATTCCTCAAGAAGAGCAACCCCAAGGCACATAATCGTTAGATTCACCAGGGTTGAAACGAAGGAGAGGATACTAAGGGCAGCCAGAGAGAAAGGTCAGATAACCCACAAAGGCAAGCCTATCAGACTTACAGCAGATCTCTCGGCAGAAACTCTACAGGCCAGAAGAGAGTGGGGGCCAATATTCAACATCCTCAAAGAACAGAACCTTCAGCCCAGAATTTCTTATCCAGCCAAACTAAGCTTCACAACTGAAGGAAAAATAAAATCTTTTATGAACAAGCAAGAACTCAGAGATTTTATTACCACCAGGCCTGCTTTACAAGAGCTTCTGAAAGAAGCATTACACACAGAAAGAAACAACCAGTATTAGCCTTTCTAAAAATACACCAAAAAGTAAAGAGCACCAACATAAAGAAGAATTTACACCAACACATGGATAAAACAGCCAGTCAACATCAAATGGCAGTAACCCTAAATTTAAATTGACTAAATTCCCAATCAAAAGACACAGCCAAAACCCAACGGCATGTTACATCCAGACCTGTTTCACATGCAAGGATACACAAAGACTCAAAACAAAGGGATGGAGAAAGATTTACCAACCAAATGGAGAGCAAAAATAAATAATAAATAAATAAAAAGCAGGAGTTGCAATTCTTGTATCAGATAAAATAGATTTTAAAGCAACAAAGATATAGTGGTAAAAGGATCAATGCAACAACAAGAGCTAACGATCCTAACACCCAGATAGGAGACTTAGATTCAATGAGACAGAAAATTAATAAGGATATCAAGGACTCGAACTCAGATCCAGAACAAGTAAACTTAATAAATATTTATAGAGCTCTCCACTTCAAATACACAAAATATACATTCTTGTCAATACCACATCACACCTACCCATTAGTTTAAATGAAACATTGATTGGCCATTATTAATACCCAATTTTTTTCAAAATAAAGCAATATTTCCATTTACTCTCCCTCTTTCTCTTCCTCTTTCTTCCTCTCCTTTACTTATTTTTTTTTTTTTCTTTCCTTCTCTCAAAAAAAAAGAAATCAACTTGTAAACCTCTAGATCCAGGTCGGCAATGTCTCTTTCATTGCTTGATTTCCTTTCTTCCCTTCCCTCCCTCTCTCCCTCCCTCCCTCCCGCTTCCTCCCTTCCTTTCTTCCTTCATCCCTTCCTTCCTCCCTACCGTCCTTCTTCCCTTCCTTCCTGCCTTCCTCCCCCCCCAAAAAAAAAAAAAATAATAAAAAAAAAATAAAATCAAACAGTAGATTCACTTATTTTTACTATAAAAACCAAATAGTAATGCATGTTCTATCAATTGCTTTGGGTCAGAGAGTAGACTCTGTATGGTGCTGATAAACCATGCAGTTAATATAATTACTCTTACAATTTTATCCAGTTTGTTACATGCTGTTAGTAATCATTTTAAATAATTGTTAAGTGAACCCAATGTCCATCTACATGGACTTAATAATTATATTTTCTAAGAGTTTTTTTGACTTACACTCTCCCTATTTTATCCTGTGGAAATATTTATTGACACTATATTGTTTAGTTGATTCTGTCTTTCTCTTTCAGAATGTGATCATTTTAAAGGAAGAGATGTGTTTTATTTACCTTTGTAAACCAGCACCTAACTCAGCAGCAACACAGATAAATGATTTAACTAATGAACAAATGAATGAAGCTAGATAAACCAAACACAAGTGGAAGGTAAGAAATTCAATAAAAGTGGACATAAGGGCTGGGTGCGGTGGCTCAAGCCTATAATCCCAGCACTTTGGGAGGCCGAGGCAGGTGGATCATGAGGTCAAGAGATCGAGACCATCCTGGTCAACATGGTGAAACCCCGTCTCTACTAAGTATACAAAAAATTAGCTGGGCATGGTGACACGTGCCTGTAATCCCAGCTACTCAGGAGGCTGAGACAGGAGAATTGCCTCAACCCAGGAGGAGGAGGTTGCGGTGAGCTGAGATCGCGCCATTGCACTCCAGCCTGGGTAACAAGAGCGAAACTCCGTCTCAAAAAAAAAAAAAGTGGACATAAAAGTAATAGGACTTCATGAAGCCTCCTGTAGGGATAATGGTAATGAATGATTTAGCATAGAGTGATAACAAAGTAAACAATAAATGTTAGAGATTATTTTTCTACATTGAACTCTTGTACAAAGCATGTGATTTTTCTTTTTGCCCTATTCTATTCTGAAGATTTTTTAAAAAATCATTTAACAGCAGCCTACTGATTGCTCATTAACATATCTGGTTTCTAAATGTGTAATTCTCCAAGCAATGATAAAGCAAAGCTGTTTCAGTGTTGGGAAGTAATGGCTAAAAGTGCCATTTTCTACCTTCAACTGCATCATTAACTCACCTTGTGAGTTGCACACAATATTTAATTCTCTTGCCTCAGTCAGCTCAGGTGTAAAACTGGGTGAAAATCTATCACTGCTGGTCCACATGAGTGGTTTGATTAAAGATGTCCAAGAAAATTAAGTGAGATTAAATTAAAGTGCCTCTGAGACTGAAATGAACTCAGACTAAACACTTTATAAAGTTGTTGCAGACTATCTATAGTTATCAGAAAATTACTCTATTTCTTTTTAAAGTTCCAGGATACTTTAATAGGATAAAATAAATTTATAATAGGTAATTTGTTTCCAAGAAATATGCTCTGTCTCAATTTTTCTCTAGAAAGATTTAGATTCTATGGACTTAAATACCATTGCAAATCTACTAAGACATACAAGCCCTTATTGGGTTCCCTTGTGATTAGAGTTTCTTCCTCTCTTCCTCCTCCTTCTCTTCTCCTAACCGTCCTCCACCTCCTTTTCCTCTCTCTCCTCCACCTCTTTCTTCTTCTTTTCTTTATCCTCTTATCCTTCTCTTTCCTCTCCTTCTTCTCCTCCTTCACCTCTTTCTTCTCCTCACCTTTCTCCTCCATTTGCTACTATTGTATTTTTAACAAAAATGTTTCAATAGATACTGGTTGCCCATAAAAAGTTTCATTTGAATACTCTTATTTTACTGATGTGGATATTGAGGCACAATGTGAATGAAAATTATAAGAATATTATAATTAGTAGGTAGAAGAGAGAACAAATTAAACAGCATAAGTTTTGTATTACTTCTAAAATCTTAAAAATAATATGGTAGTCTAGATTTCTGAAAAGGAAGAATTATAAAACTTGAATTTTTGTATGAAGCATATTGTCTCCAATATAACTGACGTTAAAGGCAAAACATGAATACAAATTCTGGATATCCCAGTAATGTAAAAGCACAAAATAACATACAATGAGATATATGACCCAGAAGACAGATAAAAAAGGTCATTTCATAAGTTTAAAAAGCAGAGACTAATTTAATGCCACATATATCTATGTTATTGAAAAACTAAGAATGGGTTTAACTTCAGCAAGTATGTGTTTGAATAAACTTTCATACTTAGACATACCTTTTAAGGTGGAAATGTGAATCTATTTCCATTTCATCCATTAATAGAAGCAAATACCACTAGAGAATTGTAGTTATAAACAACCTTCCTATATCGACTAAAGTGAATTCAAAAAATGATTGTATGTTTAGATTTAACTTTCGACATCTAAGTCTTTGAAGAGCCTGTTTGAATTTTAGAACATCTTTCTGCGGATCACATCGAGACACACAAAGATATTAAAATGACAATTTTAAATGAGATATTTTAATTGGCATTTTTTATCATGCCAGCTACTTTTTGTTGTTGTTGTTATATTTCTAAGCTTTATACATCATTGTGTTTCCTGACACTGATTGATAGTCAACTTTGCAAATTTAATCTCACATACAAGTTTCAATGATGTTTCATGCCTGGACTGATATAAACGAGTGAAACTACAACACATGTTATGGACCCAGGCCCAAGAGATGCATTATGTAAGTCTTTTGTCTTTTAAAAATACTCAAAAAAAGTGTAATTTAGGAAATATCAATCAGGTCTGTGATGGCTTCAGGAATGACTGACATACCAGAAGTATGACTCTAGGCTCTACTCTCAGACTTGGAACAAATAGAGTCAAAATTAATAATAAGATATGAAGGAAAAGGTCACCTTTGGGGAAATGTTTGGTTAAGCTTATAACTTTCCACTTGACTGACATAGATATTTTACGTATTATGTGGGGTTAAAAAAAACTTGTTTATTTTTACTGGAAGATATTTTAGAAATTTAAATTTTTCTAACTTCTAAGTGAATATTAGTAGACCACTTAGTAACTACTTATCAGCAGCTGTGTGCAGATTCTGCGTGTGTCTTATAAACGCTAATAGCAGTCTACACAGCTGAGCACACCTTCCATTTTGAAGCTCTCCCTACCTGACTGACAACAGCTTTTAGCTTAAGGTGAAAACAAACTGAGAGGTTTTTGGTTGTTTTTTTTTTTTCCTGTTTCTTTAGTAAATTATTCTTATTCTCCTTTTTCAGATATTCATCTTCTAATCTCACTTAAATTACTGGTATTTTGTAAAGTCTTTTGTCCTCTCCCATCTCCCTGTTTGTGAATATCAATACTATGGTTTTTATATTCACTATATATCCAAATGTATATTTTAAATCCAGCTGTTCCCTAACCATTTTAAATTTCCTGCTTGCTTTTCACTGTTGCATAGCCTATGAACATTCCAATTTTTTGATTTTTCTCTCTTCCTGAGCAGCCAAATTCAGAGAGCTCTGGAGACTTGTTTTCTCTCCTGTTTTGGGAGCTTAGCAAGTTTGGTTCAGCATATCTGAGCTATCACAAAGGAAGTCCAGACAACTGAGCTCCATAGGTACCCATTATGCAGCCTTTTTCTTTATCAGCAAACTTACATTATTCAGTGGTCAAGAAAATGTTCCTTGAACCTCAATTACCTATGAATATGTAGAACAACGGGAAAGAACGCCCCTATGTTGGAGAATGCTGTTAATGAAGCAAGCTATAGCTGACCCACGCATACAACTTAGATAGGGACCCATGCAGTGCGTTACTACTCTACTAGTAAATTTCTCCAGCAAAACTTACCTAACCCTTATATTATGTGCCCCCTTCACATGTAATCCTTCTGAAATACATTTACTTCCTAGTAAATGGCACCCATTAAGCCATGAATAAGGAGTCCCTCTTTATTTCTTCCTCTCTTTCACTTCATCTTCTATCAATTATCTTGTTCAATTAGCCTCCAAAATATATTTTAAATATGTCCCCATATCTCCATCTCCAATGACCTTCCTCTAGCCACAGTCAGTATCATCTCTACTTTTAACTGGGTGCAACAGTTTCCTAAGTGGTTGCTTGGCCTCTGCACTTGCTCACGCCAATCTATTCCCTCCATGCAGCAAGCAGCAAAAGTGATCAGTCCAAACACAAACTGGATCATTTCACTTCTCAGCTTAAAACCAGTGGTTTCCAGTGCACTTCAGCTAGGATTCAGATTTCTTACCAAGGCATGTTAGACTTCAGTACAGATCCTATATTTCTCTTTAACCTCATTTCACACCCTTCCAGCTCCTGCTGAGCCTCAGTAACTTCAGATTTCATTCTTTCCTTAGATCAGGTTATAGTTGTTTCTGCCCCAGTACCTACATGCTTGCCATCTCCAGTAATGAAGACAACTTGCAAAAAGCACCTGCTCTTGGCCATCTCCCTGCCACTTACCTACTTCACATGCAAAATTATTTTTAATACTGCAGGTTTTAGAATAAATATTTCTTTCTCCAAAAAGCTATGCTAAATAATCCTATGTAAATTAGCACCCCTACTACTTTATTTCAGCACTTTTATTGTTTAATTATTTTTGTCATATTGGTACTTTTAATTTTTAAATTATCCTTAAAGACATTTACAGAACTCTCCACCCCAAATCTACAGAATATACATTCTTCTCAGCACCACATCACACCTACTCTAAAATTGACCACATAATTGGAAGTAAATCACTCCTCAGCAAATGCAAAACAACTGAAATCATAATAAACAGTCTTTCAGACCATCACGCAATCAAGTTAGAACTCAGAATTCAGAAATGAACTCAGAACCGCACAGCTTCATGGAAACTGAACAACTGGCTCTTGAATGTTGACTGGATAAACAATGAAATGAAGTAGAAAAAAAGAAGTTCTTTGAAACCAACAAGAACGAAGATACAACATACCAGAATCTCTGGGACACATTTAAAGCAGTCTCTAGAGGAAAATGTACAGTTATAAGTGCCCACATGAGAAGAGTGGAGAGATCCAAAATTGACACCCTAATGTCAAAATTGAAAGAGCTGAGGGAGGAAGATCAAAAAAAAACAAAAACCCAGCAGAAGACAAGAAATAACTAAGATCAGAGCAGAACTAAAGGAGATAGAGACACGAAAAACCCTTCAAAAAATCAATAAATCCAAGAGCTGGTTTTCTGAAAAGATCAACAAAATAGACAGACCACTAGCAAGATTAATAAAAAAGAAAAGAGAGAACAACCAAATAGATGCAATAAAAAAAATGATAAAGGGGAAATCACCACAGATTCCACAGAAATTCAAACCATCATCAGAGAATATTACAAACAACTCTATGCACATAAACTAGTAAACCTGGAAGAAATGGATGAATTCCTGGACACTTGTGCCCTCCCAAGCCTAAACCAGGAGGAAGCCGAAACTATGAATAGACCAATAACAAGGTCTGAAGATGCGGCAGCAATTAAGAGCCTACCACACAAAAAAAGCCCAGGTCCAGATGGGTTCACAGCCAAATTCTACCAGACACACAAAGAGAAACTGTTACCATTCCTTCTGAAACTATTCCAAATAATCCAAAAAGAGGAAATCCTTCCCAAATCATTTTATGAGACCAACATCATTCTGATACCAAAACCTGACAGAGACTCAACAAGAAAAGAAAACATTAGGCCAATATCCATGATAAACATAGATGCAAAAATCTTCAATAAAATATTGGCAAGCCAATTGCAACAGCACATCAAAAAGCTTATCCACCATGATCAAGTAGGATTCATTCCGGGGATACAAGGCTGGTTCAACATATGCAAGTCTATAAATGTGATTCACCACATAAACAGAACCAAAAACAAAAACCACATGATTATCTGAATTGATGCAGAGAATGCATTTGACAAAATTCAACAGCACTTTATGCTCAAAACCCTCAATAAACTCGGTATTGATGGAACGTATCTCAAAATAATAAAAGCTATTTATGACAAACCAACAGCCAATATCATACTGAATGGGCAAAAACTGGAAGCATTCCCTTTGAAATCTGGCACTAGACAAGGATGCCCTCTCTCACCACTTCTATTCAATATAGTACTGGAAGTTCTAGCCAGAGCAATCAGGCAAGAAAAAGAAATAAAGGGTATTCAAATAGGAAAGGAGGAAGCCAAATTGTCTCTATTTGCAGATGACATGATAGTATATCTACAAGACCCCATCGTTTCAGCCCAAAACTCCTGAAACTGATAAGCAACTTCAGCAAAGTCTCAGGATATAAAATCAATGTGCAAAAATCACAAGCATTCCTAGACACCAATAACAGGCTTAAAGAAAGCCAAATCAAGAGCGAACTGCCATTCGCAATTGCTACAAAGAGAATAAAATACCTAGGAATACAACTAACAAGGAACGTGAGGGACCTCTTCAAGGAGAACTACAAATCACTGCTCAACAAAATAAGAGAGGACACAAACAGATGGAGAAACATTCCATGTTCATGGTTAGGAAGAATCAATATCACAAAAATGGCCATACTGCCCAAAGTAATTTACAGACTCAATGCTATCCCCATCAAGCTACCATTGACTTTCTTCACAAAACTGGAAATAACCACCTTGAACTTCATATAAAACCAAAAGAGAGCCCGCATAGCCAAGTCAAATCTAAGCAAAAAGAACACAGCAAAAGGCATCACACTACCAGACTTCAAACTATACTACAAGGCTACAGTAATCAAAACAGCATGGTACTGGTACCAAAACAGAGATATAGACCAATGGAACAGAACAGAGGCATCAGAGGCAACACAACATATCTACAACCATACAATCTTTGATAACCTGACAAAAACAAGCAATGGGGAAAGGATTCCCTGTTTAATAAATGATGTTGGGAAAACTGGCTAGCCACATGCAGAAAGCAGAAACTGGACCCCTTCCTGACTCCTTACACTAAAATTAACTCCAGATGGATTAAAGACTTAAACATAAGACCTGGCACCATAAAAACCCTAGAAGAAAATCTAGGCAAAACTATCCAGGACATAGGAGTAAGCAAGGACTTCATGACCAAAACACCAAAAGCATTGGCAACAAAAGCCAAAATAGACAAATGGGACCTAATGAAACTCCACAGCTTCTGCATGGCAAAAGAAACAGTCACTACAGTGAATCGGCAACCAACAGAATGGGAAAAAATTTGTGCAGTTTGCCCATCTGACAAAGGGCTGATATCCAGAATTTACAAAGAACTCAAACAGATTTCCAGGAAAAAAACAAACAAGCCCATTCAAAAATGGGCAAAGGATATGAACAGACACTTTACAAAAGAAGACATATATGAGGCCAACAAACATATGAAAAAATGCTCAGCATCACTGGTCATCAGAGAAATGCAAATCAAAACTACATTGAGATACCATCTCACGCCACTTAGAATGGTGATCATTAAAAAATCTGGAGACAACAAATGCTGGAGAGATGTGGAGAAAAAGGAACACTTTTACACTGTTGGTGGGAGTGTAAATTAGTTCAACCATTGTGGAAGACAGTGTGGCGATTCCTCAAGGCCTTAGAAATAGAAATTCCATTTGACCCAGCAATCCCATTACTGGGAATATATCCAAAGGACTATAAATCATTCTACTATAAGGACACATGCACATTAATGTTCATTGCAGCACTGTTTACAATAGCAAAGACCTGGAACCAACCCAAATGCCCATCAATGATAGACTGGACTAGAAAAATGTGGCACATATACACCATGGAATATTATGCAGCCACCAAAAACGATGAGTTCCTGTCCTTTGTAGAGACATGGATGAATCTGGAGAACATCATTCTCAGCAAACTGACACAAGAACAGAAAAAGAAGTACCACATATTCTCACTCATAGGCAGGTGATGAACAATGAAAACACATGGACACAGGGAGGGGAGCACTACACACTGGGGTCTATTGTGGGGAATAGGGGAGGTACAGCAGGGCGGGGATCTGGGGAGGGATAGCCTGGGGAGAAATGCCAGATGTGGGTGAAGGGCAGGAAGACAGCAAATTACACTGCCACTTGCGTACCTATGCATCTATCTTGCATGTTCTGCACATGTACCCCAGAACCTAAAATGCAATAAAAATTAATAAATAAATAATCCTTAAATATATCTTTGCAATTATTATTTAAAAATTCTTTTTTTTTTTTTTTTTTGCCTACTCCTTCACTGGAATGTAGGTTCCATATTTTTTGTTGCCTTGCCCAGTGGTGACAATTTTTAGACATCCGATAAATGTTTGCTGAATGACTGAAAGGCTGGTTTATTATAATTTACAAGGTACCATGAATTGTACAAATTTGAGCTAAGATTTAAGTTATAAAAGTAATTTCTGATATTAAATATTTTGTTAGTGCAATTACAGAAAATACTATTCAAGCTTTAAAGAGATAATTTTAAAATTTAACATCCATTACCTCTATTAAAAATAAAAACATTATCAATAGAGTAGTAGGTCTTCAAACACTGAAATTTTAAATTTCTCTGTTATAGATTGAAGAAATCTGGTTTGAATAGGCTCTAGTTGGGGCGAAAAGTAGTTTTTATGTCAACCTCTTTACCACACTATCATTTTTCCCCATTGCTCTCAACACTTACAATTCTAACTTTATAAGCGTTGATTCAAATAGGTGTTTTTTTTTCTTTTCAGAATAATAATGTTTCTTTTTTTCCCTTTTGTTTCACCAAGAACTAGTTACTGTCTCTTTGTTGTGTGTTTTTAATAAGCATTCATCTTGTTACAGGTGTGGTCTTCTGGAACAACTTGCAAATATTTCTTGGCCAACTTCATGGTTACAGAAATAGAGAATAAAATTAGAGGTTAAAATTAGACTTTTTTGTTTTACTATTTTCTCTTTTCTACTTTCCCAAATTTCCTTTTATCTCAGAACTTAAAGCACTCTAGAGGTTTCCTGATGTAGAGACTGAATTTTCATGCAAATGGTACTATAGTCTCTGAAACAATAGAGCAACACAAGAAGGGAGAAACTTGATATACTTGGGATAAGATCAGTAAGACAAGTCAGGAATGAGAATAACTATACGCTTCAGGAGAATTTATTGCTCTATGCTTAGTGCCTAGTACTGTGCTTGGTTCAAAGGAAATGTACAATCACTATTTGCTAGGTAGAAGAATTAGTCTAGAAGACACCTCATAAGTCATTTTAATAAAAAATAAACATTAATTTATATTCATGTTTAATACTTCTTTATGGGAGTAATATGGTTATATAATCTCGATAGTATAGTATACTTTATATTTATTGTATAGAGACAGTTCAACAATTCTCAACTTAACCTATCATTTCTTTATTTAAAGAAGAATCCAGACATACTTGTCTGTAGATAGCGGGGAGTTGTGGATTGTTGTCAAGATTTTGGTGGCCAGAATTAATAAACATAAATCTATCTTCTACTAAGTGTTACCTTATGCAAGCTGATTTCATCCAAACATGGTGTATCTTACATGAAGCCGTGTACAAGGGGATGGTCATCTTAATCACCTTTAGGAGAAAATATATCTTGTCATAGTATGTTTCAATATAAAATAAAATTTAAAACTTAATAGTAAAATGAGAGGTTTGAATAAAAGTTTCTTTCAAGCTATACTTAAGTTCTCCTGGACTTCATTATATTAGTCTTTATGTTTCCTCCAAAAACTTTTTTTGAATCAGATATGCTGGAATATTAGGGTTTGTTTTGCTTTAAGAAAATTTCATGGCTTCTTTCATTATTTTTGCTGAAGTAGACATCAGAAGATCTTAGAGTATTAATTTTTAAAGCCATCTTTGGCTTTTTGAGATTTCTTAGTAAAAAATAGCTTATTTTACGCTGTAAAAATGGGCAGAGAAGTGTTCTCATCTCTATTAAAAGTGTTCCTTTTGGAGAATGCCTCAGGAGAGATTCTAATGTTAATTCTGTACCCATCATCTCTCCACACAGGCTGCAGCTTCTGTAAGGGGAGGTATATAGGTTTAAACCCGAGATAACACTGAAGTCAGGGAACCTGCAGGGAGTGTGTCTTGGATGCTTTGGAGAACAGTGTGAGCAGAGACAAAAATGAGCATGGTAGCTGCAGTCTAAAAACTAAGGGAAGGGAGATAAAGGAGGGAAGGTGCTCATCGGAGCAATCTAATAAATCGGACTAGTTATTGACTTTGACTGGTTTCATTTTAAAAGGGCTTTTTGTGATATTTGCTTTACAGTGTTTTTAAGACACTTACTATTCTTGTTTCCTGTAGAATAGCATCATATCTAGTACAACTACCACATCTGGATGATTTCAGAATAAATTCTGAGGACTCATATTCATAAAGAATATAGATGGAAATATATTTCATAAGAATAAAAGTTGCTTATTAATGTGCATCTGTTGTGTGGGTAAGTGTACATACAAACACACAGAGTGAATAAAAGCACATGTAGAATATATTTTAATATCAATGACAGAGATAACAAATGAACATCAACTACCATTACTGTTCACATAGAATATATACATATATGAGATATACAGACATATATTTATGCATGTATATGTATCTATATACACATATATGAGAGATGCATACACATACGTGCATATACATGTGTATATACGTACATATATGTATATGTATCTCAATGTGTATTTATATACATGTATGCATATATGTAATATATATGTACATATCTGATATACATGTGTATGTATATAAGCTTAACCTGAGAGAAGCTACTTGAAGGAAGAAGTGAATTACCTTTGTATGCCAAAAACCTGAATATCTATTTTATGATAAAAAATCAAACAACTCTTCACTTTAGCTATATTTAAATATTCTCTTACACTGAAGATGTCTCCAGTGACTAAGGGATGCATAACACCTCCTTCATGTGGACTTAAGTTCTAAAGTTTAATTCATTTTGAGATGTCTACATTTCTACAGAAAACTTATGTTTTTCATTTGAAGTTCATATTGTCAGTATGCTATATTCTTTAGTACTGATTATAGGGCCTTTTAATGTTCTTTTTATTTTTTCTTACTCTCTGCCTCCAAAAAATGGCTTTTGCTGTTTTTGTTTTTTTGCCATCTCATTTTTCCTTAACCAGATTATTTCAACTAGCCTGTTCTAAAAAGGCTTATTAATAAAAGAAATTTTAAAAAAACAAATTATTAAACAAAACTACAAGGAGAAAACACCTCACACTGGTTAGAATGGCTAGTATATCAAAACAAAAGAAAATGAAAAACTAGTGCTGGAAAGTTTGCGGAGAAATTGAAAACTTTATGCAATGTTGATGGGAACGTAAACTAATACAGGTGCTTCAGAGAACAGTATGGCAATCCTCAAAAAATTAAAAATGTAACTACTATATAAGTAGAAATTTCACTTCTGAGTATATACCCAAATTAACTACAAGTTTCAAGGAGATATTGTAGACCTATTATTCATGTTATTATTCTTGTACAGCAGCATTATTTACAATGGCCAAATAGTGGGAGAAGCTCAAGTTTCCATGAGCAGAGACACAAATGACCATGGTTACAGATGAATGAACAAAGAAAATGTGTTGTATGCATAAAATGAAATATTATTTATGCTTAAAAAGAAAGAAAATTCTGACCTACTACAACATGGATGAACTTGCCGAACATGAAGCTAATAGAAGTAAGTCAACCACAAAGGAATTCCATTTCTGTATGGTATTTAGAGTAATCAAATTAATGGAGATAGAAAATAGAATGATGGTTACCAGGAGCTAAAGGTAGAATGAGTAGGGTATTTTTTTTTTTAATGGAGTTTCACCCTTTTTGCCCAGGCTAGAATGCAATGGTGCAATCTCCACTCACTGCAATGTTTGCCTCCCAGGTTCAAGTGATTCTCCTGCCTCAGATTCCTGAGTAGCTGGGATTACAGGTGTGCGCCACCACACTGGGCTATTTTTTTATATTTTTAGTAGAGACAGGGGGGTTCACCATGTTGGACAGGTTGGTCTCAAACTCCTGACCTCAGGTAATCCACCCACCTTGGCCTCCCAAAGTGCTGGGATTACAGGCATGAGCCACCTCGCCTGACCAGGAGTTGTTTTTTAGTGGATGCAGAGTTTTAGTTTCGCAAGATGCAAAGAGTTCAGGATATTGTTGTAAGGATACAACAATGTGAGTATCCTTCGCATTACTGCACTATACTAGGGCTATCTATATTACACTGCAGTGTGGTATCTACGAGGAGCATGCATGATGTTCTTGTTATGAGTTAAGAATGGTTAAAATGGAAGTTTTGTGCTTTGTGTATTTCACCACAATTGAAAATTTGAAAAAGAAATAAACATTAGTGAAATCAAGCAATGGACTTAATTCAGCAGCTCTTGTATACATTCTATCAATATGCTAAATTGCATAAGCTTTTTCTCATGTAGCTGTTTTCACTGTGACTAACACTATGCTTTTATATTAATATTTGGTGACTAATTGCTAATAAACTAAGTTAAAGATTTCATTAAAAATGTTTTTCATATCTTAGTATTATAATTATTTATTCCATGTAGAGAATGAACATTTCATGAATTTCTTTTGTCATTTATGTCCAAACAAAATACATATAAATGCAGATTATTTGTATTTAGTAGAATATAACATGGTGGTTGCAACTAGTCTTTAAAGACTGGTAACAAGAAATACATGGATAAACATGTATATATAGTTTATCATCAGAATATTTTCAGAAAGACACAGATTTACCAATGCAAATTTACTTGCTAATTTTGATTTTACAAATAGGGGCTTTGAATGGTCTTTTTCAATCATAGCCTTTGTGTAACGTCTATATTACACTGCAGTGTAGGGTCTATAAGGAGCATGCATGATGTTCTCTTTATGAGATTCTCAAGAATTGGGAGTAGAAAGCAGAATCCCAAATTCTGAAATAAATTATTTAAACCTCAAAGGAAATTATACTGACCAAGTATATAGCCATTGAGAGGCACTAAGAAGGGTTGAGTTCTCTAAAAATTGAGCATTATTACTGAATAAAGCTTATTGAAACAGAGAAATCATTTTAGATAGTACAATTGCCAGCGGTACTTTGAAGAAAATGACTTTGTAATCATATGAAGCAATGCTTTTCAGGGTCATTTGATAAATGCTATTCTCAACTTTTTTCTTCTCTGCATTTTTCTGAACCACATTGTTCTTCAGAGAGATATATGTGTCTACTAACACAATACAGCATATTACAAAGGAAGAAGAAAAGATTTATCCTTTAAAATGTATAAATTTTTCTGTAAACATTAGCATTTAATTAATAATAAATATGTTGCCACACTGGGTTACAATATTATTTACAAAGAAAGGCCTCATTCTATAACAATTCTTTCAAAATGCTTAAACAGAATAAGTTGAATACATTATATCTTACCCCCATTGTAAAAAGGACTTCGCTTTTGTTATTTAAAACCTCAGCAATCAAAACAGCTGTAATTTTAAAGCGAACTGTGAAAAATGTGTGTGGTCATTGGAACTTGATTGTGGAAAAGAAAAATTTTAGCTAAAGAATTACATGGCCTACATTAGCTGTATTTCTGACTAATGTCTGTAGAGTCAGAGTTGCTCTCTATGAAGAAGTGAACAAAATGCTAACTTTTTTTTCTGGAAAAGGATCTCATTGACATAGGTGTCAATAATTAATCTGGTAGTTTTGTTATGTTACTGAAAAAAAACTCCCAACGATCAAATGTTGATAAGACTATGGAGGCTTTACTCCCTACTTCCTAACTTCCTAACTTGGATTCTTCTTTTAGCAAATGCTTATTGAATATTCCTGGTGTGTTTGGCACTGCTTTAAGTTCTGGGAATATGAACAAGGGTAAGAAAAACATAGACTGAATGCAGTGAGAAGAACCATGTGCCAAGTGACTAGAGGTAAGATGTGGGGCTACTTGAACAGACTTATGTGAAGTAAGTGAGGTTAGTGAGCCATTTGGACACTTTGTAGGAGGTGTTCCAGGCAGAAAGAATAACCTATGTAAAAACCCTGAGTGAACCTGTGTGTGTCATGTTTGAGAAATAGCAATGGGACTGGTAGGACTGGAGCAGGATGAACAATTATTGGATTACACATATGGCCTTGTAAACCAGGGAAAGGTCTTTGGAATTTACCCTGAGGGAGGAAATCTGGAATGGTTTGAGAAGAGAAATGAAACAGTCATCTTAATGACATTTTAATAAGGTTATTCTGGTTTGCATCTTAATAGCAGACTGCTAAGGGTAGAATAAGAGAAACAAGGTAAGAGATTATTGTAATCGTTTCCTGTCATAGTAATTTAGATCAGTGTGTTCCCAGTAAAGGGACTGAGAAGGATTGAGTTAAAGAGTTTATGCACGATAAAATTAGCAGGGTTTACAGATAGATTAGTATGAGAATAAGAGAAGAGGCCTGCAAAATTTTGGCCTGAGCAAGTGGAAATCTTGAGTTCTCAATTATTAAGAAGAGTAAGATGAGAGAGAAGCAGATTGGAGGAGGTAACCCAGGAAATAGAGTTTTGGCATAATGTATTTGTGATACAGTGTTAGATCTACTAATCAAGATGTCAAGTAAGCAGTGGCTGATACAATTCTAGATTTCAGGGAAAATAGTGGTCCAATGGGGAGATACGCAGGGTGTAGCTATCAATATACACACGGTATTTAAGTTAGGAGACTGGATGAGAACATCTTACTACATCTGCCTGAGGGAAATGAATCTTTTACTAATTTCACCATAGTTGTTTTATAAGCCTGCTGCCACTAAAGCTAAGTGAAGAGAGTATTTCAAGACAGATTCAGCATGATTACCATCAGATATTGTATGTTGTCAACAAGGTAATATTTATCAACTGACCATTATGCCAGTGCTCCTCAACTTACTATGGGGTTACATCCCAATAAAGCCATTATATGACAACACAGCAGATCGACCCAAGTTATGATTGTCTGACTTAGGATTTATTGACTTGTACTTGGATACATGTAGGCCAATTGTGGCAGCCTGATTTGGTAAGAACAAAAGAAAAATTGCTTTTTATTTTAAAAAGGAGATATTGGAAAAGACGAATACATGAAAATATTTGGGGAAATTTTGCTTTAAAAGGACACAAAGAAAATGATGGAATGCCTGGAAGCAGATATAGGGGTTAATGAAGAACAGAAATAATTATGTTTATCAACAGACACGAAAAATATGATGTAAAGTATAGGAAAATTACTATCCATCACTGCTCAACAGGTGATGGGTATTGTACAATATTTGAGCAGTTGACTTCAGAAACAAAAATGAACATATGATCAAGAATAACATGAGGAAGATGAAAGTATGGCTGCACCTTCAACAGGATAATGAATGCAGTTTGGGGAGCCTATGGAACTTATCTTTTGAACAATGTTATTTCTCAGAGAACTAGAAACCTAAAGTTTCTATATTACCATCAGATATTGTATGTTGTCAACAAGGTAATATTTATCAACTGACCATTATGCCAGTGCTCCTCAACTTATTATGGGGTTACATCCCAATAAAGCCATTATATGACAACACAGCAGATCGACCCAGATATAGGGGTTAATGAAGAACAGAAATAATTATGCTTATCAACAGACACGAAAAATATGATGTAAAGTATAGGAAAATTACTATCCATACCTATAAATACCGAATTTATATTTATAGAGGTATTTATTTATAAGGTATTTATAGAGGTTTTCTTAGAGAAAAAATGTAAAAATATTTTCCTAGGAAAGTAGAAAGTGAATACAGTAGTTATATTTATGGGAATGCAAGAAATTACTGGCTGTAGATGTCGAACAATACCCCTATTGGCTTTTGGTTCAGACAAAGAGTAGGTAGATCAGATTTAGCCAAGGAATTATACATAACAAAGGATGTTTGTAATGGAATGAGCGTAAGAATGGACTGCTGAATCTAAACAGCTGTGTGAAAGGAGAAGTGGATATGCAATGAAGGAGGCACAATGAAAGGATCCAAAGTCTCCATGGGGTCAAAGACTTTCGGGAGTTAAAAATTAGAATGACTGATTAGAATGAATTTGAATTAAACTTAAAATTTAGCAGGTAAGGGACAGAGACCAGGATGCTGGAAACTGAGATTACCTTTGGAGTGAATTTCTTGGTAGTTTTAGTTCTGGGCTCATTCGATTTACAGTTGTCGTGGAATGCACATGTGGAGACAGAAAAGCAATCTGAAAAAGATAGGAACTTACGAGTCATCAGTGTTTAAATGGGCAATGGAGTTATGGGAGTAAAAGAGATCAAGATTGCATTAGGAACACAACTCCAAGGAACATTCTTATTTTGAGATTGCCTTTGGAGGAGAAGAGTACTGATCAGACACAGAAGGTATATTTGCAATTTAAGAAGAAAGCAGTACAAAGTTTAGAAAGCAAATTTTGTCAAATGCTTTTAGATGAAAAATCAGGGCACACAGTTGTCTATTAGATTAAGCTACGAGGAGGATTTGAAGAAACAGTGAAGTGGTTGGAACAAAATTAGTTTTTTAGCAGTTGGTGAGCGGAAGAGGAGTAGGGAAGAAGAGGCATTGAATGCAACGACTGACTGCAAAGCACTCAAAAAGTTTGGCTGTGAAAGGATGAAGACATATAGCAAGGGAGTTGGCATGAATTGTGGCTGAGAGAAGGATTTCTTTACAGATGAATAATCTTGAACAGTAAATAAAATAACGTAACTACCAACAGAAGATTATTTTAAAAAGAATGAAACTAAAAGAGAAAAGTCCCAAGAAAAATAAGAGTCGCACAGATATCACAGTGGTTGACTTGGAATTTGTGTGCTCTCGAGTTTAGCTCCTGAGTCTGTGTCTCAACTACACACCATACAATCTAAACTGGAAACACCATTAAAGCATTTGAATGCAAAGAAGTCATGTTACTTTAAAAATACTCATTAAGTAGATATGAGTTCAGAACCAAGTTCTCTGATACAGAAAACCAAATGAAAACAACAACAAAACACACACAATTTGTTTTGTGGTTGTTATATTAATTTACAAAATGCATACCAACAAATATTAATAGACATTGCTCAAGGCAATACACTTGTGTCTTATATCTTCACTAGCAATAATTTATATTACTTCATGAAGGGAAAAATCATAAATCATATATGCTGGAGCTTTTGTTAGAATGATATATGCATTATCCCTGTCTTCCTAAATCTTACACAAGTCTTATTCTACCATGCACAGCTGCTAAATCATTATTCTCTGCATAAGTAATTGTTGCAGATGTTCATAGTGATTAATAGGGAACAGCTATATTTGTGGTGATTTCAGCATGGTGACTACACACTTAATGATTGCTCTTAGCACAAAGTGCACCAGATTGCAATGTTGACTCCATCGTTCACTACTTTAGGCCTGCAGAGTTTTCTCCAATCCTTATGTCTCCCAACCACTGACATGATCTTCCCCTCTCTATATATGTTAAGATACATTTTATAGGAGATATATTTTCAAATTGCCTTTAAGCATACAAATGTCACAGATAAATTTTACTCCTTCTTATCTTGAATGCAAATAACACACCCAAAAAAAGATCACCAAATGATTGATTCTTTGGGCATCTATTTCTTGATGTTGTCATTTGACAACTTTCATGTTTAGTTGTTACATTTATGTTATTTATTTTAAGTGACTGACTAGAAAATAAACCTTTAGTAAAAGATTGACCAAGCAAATAAACTAAGTCAAAGAGGCAGCATAAAATGCTCAACAAAGCAGACGGGTTTGTTTGTTTTTTCTCTGTAAATTTTTTTTAATTTGAATCCCATTCTGACTCTTAGCAGTTACAAGTTAACCAACCTCCCAGTTTACCTGGAATAAAAGACTTTCAGATATAACACTGGGACTTTCCTGGGCAAGCAAAGACAAGATGATCACTCCACAGCTGGGAGAATTTGCCTTGTTCCTTAATCTTTTATGCTTCATACACCTTCTCATGTGAAAAATGAATTAAATTGGTAATGTGATATAGCTGGCCTAGAATTAGAACCAGTACAATGCCATTTTAAAATGGAAAAACCGTTTCCATTCTCCTCACAATGACTGCTAGCCATGGCTTCTGTAAACTACTAAGATGACCTTGCAAAATGTAAAGAGAGGACAAGCTGCGTACTTTCTCTTATCTGTAACTGCCAGAATTGCTGGCCTTTGTTTACCAAAGTAAGCACCCCCAGATAATTCCATCCTGGCGCCAAGTAACCTAAAATTATGTGGACCCCACACCTGTCCAAATAATGTATAAACTAATGTTTACCTTGACCTCTGTAAACCACTTAGGTGGCAATCGGAATGACAAAAGTCCCCTGGCCCTTGGAATATCTGGCGCCCCCTCACCCTCCTCTCAGCCTAGGAGGTGATTGACAGCTTTCATTCCCATCTCCGTTCCTCACCCCCACTCCCAAGGTGGTTTTGTGGGTATAAAAAGGTCTTGTCACTCTTCTTTCTCTGCCACGGGTTGGAGAGACATGAGTCCTCCGTGGTCGCCGGCAATAAACCCTGTAATTTGGCATTCTTTTGTTCTGGTGTTGACTTTCTGTGCTAAGTTCAATGCAACAGTAAAGCACTCATTACAATAATGGTCAAATGGCACATGCATATGCGATAGTTCCTTCTTTATTCCTCTTGCCAATTTCAAACTACCTTTATCAATAAAGAGTGGAGAGCAGGCATTTTTCATTTTTGAATCATTCTTCACGTACACAGTATGCTGACACATAGGCCAGAATAATACTTGGCACCCAGATACTTAGTGGGTGCTCGACAAACATCTGCTCAATGAATGAAATCCTATGATTGATTCTGAGATATCTAACAATCAAAGCAGTTATATTATTATTAGGAAAGGAAGAATTATTTTCCTAATTGTTTATTTTTTTGCCAATGTTTAGCTTCCTCTAAGTTCAGGTTCAATATTTTCGTTGTCACACATTAAAGTGGAAAAATTAAATTAAATTAAATGCTCCCTAATAAGAAAAATTAAATACTAAGAAATACAATTTTAACAGATAGTCAACATTAGTCAACAGATAGTCAACAGATAGCCATAAATCATTGTAATATATAAAATTTATTGTCTCCTTCCCCAGGAACTAATTTTGCCTCGCTGGAGACAATATGGCTCCTGTGGAAAAAAGTCACATTGGCCATTTTAACTAAATTTTATGTTTTAATTAAAACATAAAATAAGAAGGGATTACTTCAACTATATAATAGTATTTTAAGAATGGTAATTCAGATACTCTGCTGAGGATTATTGATCACATGCTATCTATATCCTGCTCAATTAAGTACCAGAGTGAGATAGAGAGGGCTGTAACATATTCTAGAGACACTATGACTGCATGAAGCAATCAGGGTCAAAAGGAAGCAGAAACTATTCCTTGGTGCAAACTCCAGCCTTAGGGACCACAAATGGCTCTTTTATTATTAACCGTGTGTCCATGTCAAGTCAATTAACCTTTTGAGCCTCCTTTCTTCATCTGTAGAGTGAGAATAACAAGTAATTTATAGCATATTTAAACTAAAAGCAGACTTTAAAGCATAACTAAAACAAAAAGGTGGTATCACCTTGAAAACTTTCAAGTACTGTAGAGGTTTGTGCTATGTACAGACCAGGCATACAGTCCTGTTTTAGAGCACTATGGATGATCAGAGCAGTGGGACTTGGAGAAGAAAAGCAGGGTGTAGGCTGCAATGCCCCTGTTCTTCCAGAAGGTCTCCCTGGAGAGCTGGAGGCAAAAGGACACGTGACAGGGATCTGGAGAACAGCCTAGGTAACTGCCTGAAATACTTTGGGAATAAGGTAGCCTGGAGGGAAGTGAATTCATTTCTACCACATATGGTAGAGAGATGGAGGCTAGTGAGAGCATCATATTGAGAAAATGTTGAGAATATTTAGGATGGCATTTATAAACAAAGAAGAAATAATTAGGTTCAACTGTAAAGCATAATGTGTTTCATAGCATTAAATAGGAAGCTCAGGAAATAGAGTGAATTCAGCCTGTGTGTTGTTGACAAGGTTTATAGCAGAAGTAGCAGCTGCTTCAGTCTGTGGGGATTCCTTTAAGGCACAGGAGTTTAGCTCGAATCCCAGTGAGTGCTTCCAACCCAGCAGTTTAATCATTTAATCCAAACCTGGTCCTGAGAGCCTGGCCCATTGCCTTTGACCAAGCAACTATTGCTTGGCAGCTATCACTTGACTTTGGTGCCTGTTGGGCACCATCCCATGTGTTATTTACTCTCTGTGTTGCAGGCTTGGTTTGCTGACATATTCACTGCTAAACATAATCTCTGGATTTGGTGTCCTTTTTTCAAATAAGGACATCTATAAAATTGGCTGACAATACTTTCCATTTGGAGACTAAGAACCTGAAAAAGGAGGAGACAGGTCATTATCATCACTGGGTAGTAAATTATCACATTTTGGCAAAGCTAACAGTTCCTTCCGTGTTATATAAAAGTTCCAGAAAAGCTGGCCAGGTAATAATGCAAGGCACTGCACCTGAGTAATTAAAATTTTGATGTCTTGTGAAATGGCTTATATTTCAATTTTTCCCAAAAATATGAGTTTGTGGTTATAGTACTTGCTTTAAATTTTATTTTACTTTATTTTTTGTAAAGTTAAAAAAAAGAATTAGAAAGACAGTGTTTATTGGTGGATGCAGCAACTCACTTAAGTCTCATAAAACCAAGGTTAAAAGCAGAAGAACTGAAAAGAAGAAAACTCTGTGAGTACAACAAGCATGAGCCCTTCCTAAAAGTGGAGAAATGCCAAACAGTGTAGTGAACAGAAACTTGAATCCGAAGATAGTTTCCTTAGGTTTGATCCCCAGCTGGAAACTTAATAGCTCTTTGAGCTTGCCCAGTTACTCGACCTCTGTAGACTTTCTTTTCTTTATCCATAAAATGGTGATAATGTTGCTACCTACAGAATCATCATAGGGCTGCTGCATTATATTAATTTAATAAGGTTGTTATGAGGATGAAATTGGCTCATCTACATGATGCTCTCATAAGAGTGCCTGGTACAGAATATTAGATTTATTATTCCTAATACTAACAAATCACCTATAATGTTAGGGTGGATGCATTTTCTGATATTCTTACTACACCAAATACAGTCAAGAAATGTTATTTTAAAGATAAGCAAAAATATTTCTCTAACAAAATCCTGGGAATATTTTAATATCTGTTGTGTTTTACTATTTTATGGCATAGTATTATATTTTTGTTGAGGTATAAAGACTTCCCTCTTATTTGCATCAACATATTTTTGTGAAAGACTGACTTGTTACCATAATATCAGTACAGATTTTGGGGTAAGTTTAATTTTTAAAATACACCAGCACCTGTTCTGATTGGCAGTTAAACAATTCACCTCAGTTGTTAAACAGTTTAAATATCACCCTGCATTAGGGTTCTCCAGGTCTGAATTTTAATCATTCAAATAGAATATTAAAAATTTTTACTTTTCAAATTGATATAGAATGAATTCTTCAAAGATTAGCTCCCAGCACAAACTATCCCAGCTATCTAAAGACACATTCAATTTAGGGAAGAACTACCAAAGCAATTAACATCTAAAGGAGTCAAATGATTCTCCCTTTTCTTCTCAACTTGTCAGCAATATCGGTCCACATCAGTCATTACTGGTTAATGTAATCTGTGCCTGAGAATGAGAAATATTTGAAGTGTAAAGGAAATAACTTCGACCATATAGAAAAAGTGCTGTGCAAAATCATTATTTTACCAGTATGAAACCCATTCTGGGAAAAACAGTATACTTCACAAATTTTGCTAAAGCTTTCAAACTTTAAATTGAGTTTGTAATTGTAAAATAAATCATTTAACACCTTCTACTGATGGGGCTTGTTTCAACTCTTTAAGACTCCTTTTTAAGATCTGATGAATAATCTCAAACAAAAACACTTGGATACAGTGCACCTACTCTATTACAACTATGCTTATCTGTTATTTCATCCAGAAAGTTTTACAAATGGGCACAATTATACTGTCTCACTAACTGTGCTGATTCTGTACTTGGACCATTTATCTTCTTCTATTTATTTATTTATTTTTACTTAAAAAAATTTGTCTGCAAGGACTGATAAACAGTTAGGTTTTCTAAGATTATTCTCACATATTCTTACTTATACTATGATTTATTTTCTCTGGTAGCTATGTGCTTAATGTTTAAGAGGTACATCAGCAATATTTGGTTAGTATGAAAAGTTCTTATTTTGAGCAGAAATAACAGTCCTCTTATTACATGAATGTACCAGTGGCTGAACAATACTGTTTGGAGAAACTGTGGTTCCACCTAGGCAATCTGCATCTAAGCAGACACCTGAAAATCCAGTTTATCTGCAGGCATGTGAACTTCTAGCATAGTCTGTGGTACTTAATACATATATAGCAAACACATATGCTTGAAAAACAAATGAAGCTTTCAACTCCCAAATTAGCATTTAGAAGCAATGTTTTCTTTGAATTGTACATGTCTTTGATGTGTTAGAGAAGGATATAAGAGCATAAGTTTGGGTAAAGATGAATGGCATTGGAATTTGACCTTATTTTGCAATAGTCAAAATACAGAAATTGTTCAGCATGAGAAAAATTAGAAAGATGTGTAGTAAAAAAATTAACTTGAGGTAAAAAGAGCTCTGGTCTTCACCCTTGGCTCCTAGGAGGTGATCTATAAGCCCTTGGAATGTCATGCCTGATAAAACCAATTTTGTTTACCTGAGGCCGTTGGGCCACATTAGATAGTTTAACAGTGTGATTCAGAGTGGGGTGTGGGAACTGTGGTTAACCTTATGAGTGACCAACCAGGCTCGGAAGACCAACACCCAATAAAACTCTAAACCCCAAGGCTGTGGTGCGCTTCCTTGGATGGCAACATTCCACATGCATTGCCATACCACATGGTCAGGAAGTCAGCACTATTCATGACCCACTGGGACAGAGCAACTGGAAATTCATGTGGAAATTTTCTGGGCTCTGTCCCATCCATCTTTTCCATTGGTTTATTTTAATGTATATCTTTTCACTGTAATAAACTGTAACCAAGAGTATAATCACTTTCCATGATCTTTTTGAGTCCTTCTAGCAAATTATTAGACATGAGCATGAGGTTAAGGAACCCCTTGACTTGCAGTTAGTGTCAAAATTGAGGATGGTTTGGGGGACTGTTCTTTAGTTTTACAGATTTTTACAATCAATGGTTGACAGCCTTTATTTACTAAAATCTTCAAAATAGCACTGAAGTTCAAAATACTGTTTTCTTTTCTATTTTCTACTACTATGCCCATTGTAAATACTGATATAAATTAATGGACTATGTCATAGTAAGTTTCATTTTGTGTCCCTTAATATACAATCAAATGTAATAAATATTGAGAGTTTTTTTTGTCTTATAGAGGAAAATTTTCTCTTATAAAGAAAATTTAAAAGTGAAGTTTTGCTTTGAATTAACAGAATTGGATTTATTAAATTTCAATAGTAAATAAGAATTAAAAGCCCTCTTCCTAATAAAATATTTTTTCTTGATGATTACTAATTTATCAAAATATCATTTTCTATGTGTTTAAGAAAATTTTATTTAGTCTTCTGTATTGACTATTTTTATTATATGCAAGTACTTAGAAAGAAAATACCATTGTTTTGTTTCTATAATCCAAATTTTCCTTTCATAGGCACATAACATGGCTTAAAAATAAAAGCTATTTGTTGTAAAAAGGACCAACTTCATGCTAAGTAGATTTTATTTCTTCACATTAGGCTTTTGGCAACAAAAACAAACACTTCATTGATTTTATATCACCATCTCCCAGATAAGAAAACAATGAGCAAATAACAATGCAAGTAGCCTTAAAAGTTAGTTTTCCAAACAAGAAAGATTAGTAATAAAACAAGGGGATTTATTTCCTCTGAAGTAATCTATTTATTTCAAGGCTTTTATAGTTTTCTTTAATAATTAAAAAATTGATCATTCAAAGATGACTTGTGCATAAAAATTATAGTTTTTGATATTATGTTTCTCTGAATCTAGTATCTTAAATATAGCAGTGATTTACACCTCAATTGTGTATGTATGTGTGTGTATTCATTTCCTTTGGCTGCTGTAACAAATTACCACAAATTTTATGGCTTAAAAACACAGAAATTTATTATCCCACAGTTCAGGATGCCAGCAGTCTGAAGTCATTCTTATTTTACTAACAGTTGTTGTCAGGACTGCATTCCCTCTGGAGGTTCTAGGGTCGAATCTATTCCTTGCCTCTTCTAATTTCCAGTGCCTCTGGTACTCCAAACCTTGCTTCTTTGAGTGTACTACCATATTTGCTTTGTTTATGTAAAATCCCCTTCTGCCTCCCTATTACAAGAACACATATGATTGCATTTAGAGATAACCCATATACTATAGGACAATTTACACATCTCAAGATTCTTACCGTAATCACATCTGTAAAGATTCCTTTTAACCATAGAAGGTAACATTTACAGGTTGCCAGGATTAGGACATGATATATTTTAGAAAGCCATTTTTCAGTCTACCACAGTATATATCCTTATAATTCTGTATGCTGTTTGGAATCCCAAATCTAGGTTAAAATGACAGTATTAGTTATTAACTTTTGTCTTTGTTTCTTAAAATCATAGCTCATGATTGTGCATAGGGCGTCAGGAAGGGTTCTATATATCTGAAATATTTCAAATATGCAAAGTTAATAAAATACAAATACCAAGAATTTTAGATCTGAGTTCCCTGAATAATTCTTAATGAAAGTTATGTTTTACTTACTTTATCTAAAGATAGATGTTAGATAGATAAATGAATAGATAAATTGATCGATCAATAGATCTCCATTAATTCAAAAGGGAAAGAAATGGAAAACAAAAACCTTTCTAACATTTCTCTAAGGGTGTTTGTTGGGAAAAGCAGCAAAGGAGAAATGACTTACAGATGCCTACATAAATTGGTTATGAGTAACATATATACAAGGAACAACAAACTGTGGAGGGCTGCAGGAGGCCTCTGAGGAGGAAGGCCTCTCCATGCTTCATGTTTTTGTGCAGGGTGACCTAGCCTCTGTTACCATAAACATTGTGCTTAAGGATGTAAAACTTCTTTGTAGCACTATGATGTAGCCAGATTTGTAGGCTCCTTATAAGGCCCATGTTCTACCAGCTGCACATAGATAACAAACTAAAGATAACCACGTTCTTGTTTTGTGAAACTCCCAAACCACCACTGTTATCTATCCTTAGGATGACACACCAGTTTCAGCTCACTGATTCACTCCACCATCATGTCACCCTCTGCCCACCATCACTCCACCCCTACCCTAGGATCAAAGTGATTGTAACCAATAAATAGAGTGGATGATCAGAGCTCAGGACCGTCACTGTCTACTCCAAACTAATGAATGATGGCCCCTGGTCCCACTGTCTTCTTTTAATCTGTCTTTTACTCATTCCTTTGTCATCACCAAACATGGGGTACCTATGGGTGATGTAGGGCTGGTTCCCTACAGGTGTTTAGTTAAGTTTTGAAAGCATAATAGCTTTTCATCATAAGAAATGATATGAAAATTTACCACTTTTTTTCTCATTAGGCTTCAGGAACTTGGAGATGGAACCACAGAGACAGGAAGCCAAAGCATCAGGGAACTTTCCCAAACTAGCCAGCAGCTGGAGGATGGGGGTTGTCCTTAGGTTGGATTTCTCCTAGGGAGTCTAAACTTTGAATGAAAATACATGTGGGGAAGCTAAGTGTTTTCTGTATTCCCTCAACCCAAATTCCCAAGGGTACTGAAATGGTCTTGGGTTGGGGTACCCTTGAGCTACTAACAGAATTTTTTTTAAAGTTCTTATTCTAAATATTCCTGCAAGACTCCTTGGTAATATAACTGAGCAATAAACTCATCAACACAGATTACCAAATATACAATAAAGTATAGTACAATGATAAGAGTTAATTAAATTCCAAAGGAACAAGTTTAGCTTCCAGAAACTACAGAAGTTTCAATAATCAGATAAAAAATAGGGTATCTACATATGCAATTAAAAAAATACATCCTCATTAAAACATATACACATATCAAGAAACTATCAAAATAAACAGGAAAATTATTTACTTCCTGAAATACAAAGTATAATTGTGAAATAAGAAATTCACTAGACACACTAATCCCCAACTTAAACATGGTTAAAGGAGAATTAGAGAACAGAGAGGTGTATGAAAGAGAATATTATGTGATGGGGAGGTAGATTGAGACTTTCTAAATGCATTTCAACAGAGTAGAAGGAAAATAAAATAGAGCTAATGGCTGATAATGTAACTGGGGGAGCATCAACGTTCCCAGCTCCCAGTTCCAAAGAGGTTCTTGGCCTCTCTTACCCTGAAGCATGGGGAAAGGGGCCCCCGAGGGGCAGTGAGCTTACCATTCAAATAAATATCATGGACCCAAAGAGCTTTGCAGAGAGCGATTTAGTAGACAAAGAGGGAGAGAAAGACAGCTCCCGCCCTGTTGTGGGAGGGGACCCAGAGAAGGAATCCCTACAGCTAAGACCAGCTGGAGTTTTAACCCTTGAGTTATTCATGTTCTTGTCTAATGAGAGGAGTTCTTTCAAACTTCCTCTGGAGTGATTGACCTTGGACTCTCATACCAGATTGGCTGCTTGGTCCACAACTCTAAGTTGCAGAGTCCCCTCCTTCCAGAGCTTTCGGTGTTTTTTTGGGGACAAAGAAGCTTCACCTGGCTTTCTCTACCTAGCCTGTGCATGGGAAACCCAAAGAACTTTACATTTGAAACTCCTCTGGTTCCAGGACAGAGGCATGGAGGGAAACTCTTGTCTTTGAAACCATGCCCCTCAAGGACCAGGAAGAGAAGTCCCTCAATAACTTTTTAGAAATGATGACAGGAATGAGCCTATAACCATTAGAAGCACACTTATCAGTCAGATAAATACGATAAATACACACCATAGTGATACTTCAGAACTGTGAAGACAAAGCAAATATCTTGTAAGCAACTAGAGAGAAAAATCCATTCAAACTATAATGGTCATTAGACAAATAGCAGAATAACATAGTCCAAACTAACCATCTTACTACTTGATATTTAATTATTTTGATTATAATTACAGTATTTGCTATGGGCATACATGAAACTTTTAAGTTTATCTCACCCATTAAAGCAATTTTAAGATTTTTAAATAACACATTCTTCACAGGTAATGACATTGTTTTAAAGAGTTAGACTTATATTGAAAAATGTAGATGAATAGCCTATAAGAATAAAACAGCCATTATCTTAGACTTAACTCAAATTTTGTTGAGTTGCTTTATAAATTGATTAATTTATACATTCAAAAAAATGTTGATTGAGCAATTATTTTGTGCCAGGATTATGCTATGCATTGAAAATAGCTGCAGTTGTTGCCCTTAATAATAATATAAAAATGAGTGTATCAGTTATCACAGATTAAAATATAGTAAATCTAAATATAAATTTTATATTTCTACACATTATGGTTTATACATATCATATTCTTTAGATGACTTTTACATCTTATACTTTTTGAATATGTACATGAAAAATTAATGCATTTTGTATGTTTTAAAGTGCTATTAAGTACATATTGGAATTTCAAACGATATTTTAGTGTATTAATCATTTTTAAAAGAAATAATCTTATTCTGGGAAATATTTTTTTCTCTAACATGACTTCAGTTGGTAGAAACTGAGTTCAAATCAGAATGTTCTGCTTGATTCTTACACTCAAAATGTAGATACATTTAAAATATTTGACATAGAGAAATTTGTTTTAAATTAATTCACCCTTTTATTTTTAAAAAATACGGTCAATTTTTCTTCTTAGATGAACTAAATCTAGCAAAATGAGATAGATCAATATATCCCAAAGTTAAAATAACATCAAGGTAATCTTTATAGGTGTTTATAATTTGAAATACCTACTAACCATCATATAAATATTTACTGAGCACCTAATATGCAAAAGGATGTAAAGTGTATCAACTGCATTACATGCATTATCTCAAGCAATGTTCATAACAATCCTCTGAGACAAGTATTATCAAAGAGCGTTGTTTCACATTTGAGGGAACTGAAGTTTAGGGAGGTTGGGTAACTTGCTTTGGGTCACACATTTGCTGAGGTTTTGATTCAAAGTGAGGATGTGAATTTCACTTTCTCTGACAACAGCTAATTCTTTTAAGAGTTATAATATGATATTTCCACTTTATAGTTATACTGTGGTATTATATTACAGTTACAATGTGGTATTTTCTAAAATATATTTATCTTTATTTGTTAAGTAAGTCTTTAAAGGTGGTAAAGCCACCACATGCAACAACCAGAATTTTACAGAATGTTTCCAAACATTATATAACAAAGCATTACCATTAGTTCTTTTCTATTTATTTCAACATCACAAACTATAAAATTAATATATGTCTGTGCTGAATTTTATTTTAGGTGGAACAATTTTACTTTAAATACCTTGAAGCCAGAAACTGTGTTTATATTCATGCATTTGCCTTAGTAGCTTTCACATTCTGTAATACAATAGATGTTCAGTAACTCTATTCTTAAATATCTTCAGTATATGATAGCTACTGATTCCACGTTTGCTGTGTACAAGGCTAAAGGCGGGAGATAGCTCTAAGGTATACACACAAATGTCCATTTAAAACTGGTTCTGTTATAAGACAAGTTCCATTCAATGGTGCTGCTTTTAAGTAGCTCACTGCAATTTCCAATTGCAATTGTGAACAGAAAAAGCATGCCTGCAAAATGAATTTGTGTCTTTTCTTATAAGCATCAGAAGAATTTAAAGCAGTATTCTATGGTTGTTTATTGACAATACTTTCCACTGGCAATACTCTATATTTTTCTGGGCAAAGGATCAGAAAATCAAACATTCTAACTAAAAAATAGCTTGAAGTGAGAGAAGCAAAGGAACCTAAAGCACCTTGCCTATCTCGCTCAAATTTGAATAACTCGAACATCTGTTGAAACTATGAGATGCCTATTTTGATTTTGCTTTGAATTTGAAGTACAGGTTTTCTCATTTGCCATTTAAATTGCAAGCTTAGATTTTGCAAAGTTTTCAAAATTCAGAACTGCAGAAGGCGCCCCCCCACAACATAAAGAATATTTTCTGTCTTTCAAACTACTAGAGAGAGAAAAGTCATGCCTGGCTTTGTCTGTCCTTATTTTGTGTTGTTCTTTGTATTCTTTTCCATATTTCCAATTTTCCATTTATTTGTTTATTATGACTTCCTTTCTATAATCACATTATAGCTTCTTGCCAAGTGTGCACACATGCAAGTTCCCTGTGCTCATCTAGTCTTTGTGTTACTCTTTTTATTTGTTCTTTTCTCCTTTTTATATTCTCTTGATGTGTCAGTTTCTTATTGTTGATGTAACAAATTACCAGGAACTGTGTTCTTAAAACAACACAAATTTATTATCTTAAGGCCCTGGAGGTCAGAAGTCCAAAATCTGTCTCACTGAGCAAAAATAGAATTGATGACAAGGCTGCTTTCCTTTCTGCGATACTAGGAGATAATCCATTTACTTGCCTTTTCCAGCTGCTAGAGGTCACTCACATTTCTTGTCTGTTGGACCTCTCATGTCTTCAAAGACAGCAATGGCCAGTTAAGTCTTTCTCATTATGCCATCTCATTGGTTCTGGCAATTCTGCTTCCCTCTTCCTCATTTAAGGGCCCTTGCAATTACACTGGACCCACAGGTAAATCAGGCATGATATTCTTACGTTAAAGTCAGTTGATTAGGAATCTTAATTACATATGCAACCTTCCTTCCATTAGCTGTGTAATATAACATATTTACAAGTCCAGGAGTTAAAATGTGAATTTCGGGGACCATTGTTCTGCCTACCAACACTTGGCTATCAGAATTGCTTATTGTAAGTCCAAGATATTGTCTTTCCTTTATCTCAAAGAGGCTGCAATCTAAAACTGTTGGTCCTCAGCTGCCTAATAGCAGAATCTTCACAGAACAAAAGGTTACCTTTGACTTCTGTATGGTTAAACCTTTAAGCACCTGACAGATTCAGTTACAGTCAGAGTTTTGCAAATAAGGCTCTTCTTCCACTTACTTATGAAATGCAAGTGTAGGGTACTTTCTGAGAAGGGCTTGGGAATAAATGAGAAAAATAATAAATTACAATTAAAAGAGAAAAAGATAACAGCCCACATTTGTCTTTAAAGTTATAGCTTGTGGGGCAGAAATAGCTGGAATCCCAGGAAAAGTTGTATTGAATATATTAGGTTTCTGTTCTGAGAATAGTGTGCTTTTAAGTTAATTTTCATCAGAAATTAGTGCCTATTGCAGAATATCTTCCATTTCAGTATTTCTGTTTTATTTATGATAATTTTCTTCTCTATTTTCGTCTGTCTTTCCTCTTTTCTTTTTTCCCTTTTTCTTCCACACTGACATTGTTTGTCTGTGTCCCCACCCAAATCTCACCTTGATGTGTCAAGGGTGGAATCAGGTGGAGATAACTGAATTATGAGGGCAGTTTCCCCAGTGCTCTTCTCATGCTAGTGAGTGAAGTCTCATGAGACCTGACAGTCTAATAAGGCACTTCTCCCTTCACTGAACTTCTCTCACTTGTTGCCACGAAGAGATGCCTGTTTCATCTTCCGCTATGATTGTAAGTTTCTGGAGGCTTCCCAGCCATGCAGAACTATGAATCAAACCTCTTTTCTTTATAAATTACCCAGTCTCAGGTATGTCTTCACAGTAGCATGAAATGGACTAATACACACACTATCCCACTATTACATTATTTGGGCAAGGCAATAAACTCTCTTCTAAGAAAGGTGAAATCACCTAATATACTGGAGTAAATGTGGTTATGGGAATAAGAATGTTGATGTTTTCAGTTACTGGTTAGAAATAGCCCTCCCGAGAAGGTCTCCTTTCTCTAGGGACTTAGATACACAAGTGGAACATGTAATTAGGAATGTCTTTTTTAAAAAGCTATAATGAGAATAGACTTTTGTGAAACACTTCAGTTTTCATACTGAGCGCAGTGCTTAGAAATTTTTAGAATGATCACAAATGTTTGGTAAGCACATGTTTAATGTTGTTCAACAAAAGAATACTGTACTAGATAAGTCCAAGATTAATTTCTGAGATGAAGATACCTCTTATATATCCAAAGTACATTAGAAAAAGCAATTCTATTCATTGTTTTATGTTGTGTCTTTGTTATTCTTATCTCTTTGCTCTTTCTTCTTTCTCCATTTGTTTGTTTCTTGATTATATGCATTGTCTGTTCTTCCCTATTTGTAAAATCCATGCTCAGTGAAAAAGTGTGACAAGTATTTTGCAAATTTCACAACAGAGAGATGACCAGCTCTCTGTCTTCATATTTTGCATGGTATAAATTCAGCACATAAATCTAGTATTAGTTATATGACTAAGAAACAGTGATAAATTACTAGTCCCATAGCTTAATTAGACATTACACAAGACTATCATTATCTATATATGTAGAGTGACTTCTATATGTTAGACACAGTACGATAAATTCTTTGTTTTTTTCTTTAGTGAACTAATCTCATTTATTTAAGAATAAGAACTTTCTGTAGTATGATATTTGATAATTATAAAAAATTAAATCAATATAGTGAAGTAAGAAAAAAAAGTAAAAGTCATTCAGAATGCAACAACTCAGAATAACTCTTATTAACACCAGCGGAATATTATTTGAGATGTATATTAATATAATATGTAGATATGATAGAAATAATTGAATAGAATATTAAACATAGTACTCTTTAATATTTTTAAATAATAAATTTATGTTAATAGAATTAAATAGGATCAAATTAAAGAGAAGGAATGCTGAATATCAGAGAAATATTTATTCATTTCAAAAGATATTATTTCCTAATACATTCCTTTAATGTAATGAAAAACTTTATGGGGTTAAATTAGTAACATTTTAACTGTGTATTTCACATTTCATACAATGAAAAGGTTCAGCCTTCTGTGTAGCTGGGACCATAAGTACATGCAACCATGCTTGGCTAAATTTTTGTAGAGATGGAGTCTCACTTTGTTGCCCAGACTGCTCTTGAACTTCTGGGCTTCAATGATCCTCCCACATCAGCCTCCCAAAGTGCTGAGATTACAGGCCACTGAGGCTGGCCAATTGCTTCTTTTATTATATTATAATATGGCACACGTAAGTTTTCAATAAACATATAGTATTAGTAGATTTTACAATAAAGCAGGACTCAGGTTAATATAGTCCAACATTTCTTATCTCAAATGCAAAAATCCAACATACTGTGAATACTTTTTTATCAAATTATTTGGTGAAACAATAGGAATTAACCTGAGCTGATTTATGGTCTTTATCCCTCTTCATGTGAATATTTAGATGTTTCACTATAACAATTATGGTCAAAATTGTCTTATCTACTTATGTGTTTACCTCATATATTTGCACTTGTATTTATCTTTCTACCATTTTATCTCTATTTGAGCTCCACATAGATTATCTTCTCTCTGACTCTTTAGTTTGCTGTGGGATTTTTTGCATTCATTTAATTATTTCAAGTTTTTCTTTTTAAAGAAAAACTGTGTATATTACAAAGACCCAGCTTGAAATTGAATTGCCAGTTTATATATATATGTGTATATATATATATATACACATATATATATACATATTTTTCTTGTATTTTCTTGTATCAATTTTAATATTAATTTAATATTTAATTAATTAATTTAAAAAATTAATTTTATGTATATATGTGTGTGTATATATATAGCATACATACTTTTTTCTTGTATTAATTTTATTCTATATATTCTAACTTATTCCATTTTCAAAAGTTGTAGATGTTACATATTTTATAGCAGTGGAAATAGGCACTAGGTAATAAACTCCCTAAGACCACAATAATATTAGTAAAAGAAATGGGATTCAGTCTCCGATTTTCCTAATAAGAGCCTTCCTTCTCTACTCTTTGACAACCTACATCTAGCAACTTGAATTGTAAACATTTAGATTATGTAAATGTATTTACAGCTTTGAATTCATGACAATATAAAGTTTTAGTTTAGTTCATCTACTAGTTGTAAAATGTGATCTCAGCTATGTTTATAGAAAATAATTCACTTAAATATTAACATGTAAGAAGAAAAAACATTCATTCACTCTCATATTGTGATCTGTGGCTTGAAATATTAAAGCAAAAATTTACCAAGAGACAATATTTTATGAATTGTTTTCTATCATTTTTCTCATTTCAAATCAGTTAAAGTCTCAAGAATTGAAGGTTCCGTATTGCAAAGATCAGTGAGGAGACGCTCAGACATGGTTAAGAATCACTTTGCAAACCACTGTCTAAAATTGGTAAACTCTACCAAATGACTTTTTCAACTTCTTTTAGAATTAATAAGCAGAACTTTTTTGCTCTTCTGTAAAGAACAATTTCACAAAGAGGAACATGTTCTGTTTAAATGCTGATACATGTTTGTGTGTTTTCAAACAATGAAAGGAATTAAAGCAAAGTAAAAATATTTCTAAGTACATCAGTGTTGCTAGCAGAAATGGGAAGAGGTACAAAATTGTAGGGGAAGATCTGGAGCATCCATTCAAAAATCACCAGTTCTGATAAGGATACTAAGGGAGAAGTCAGAAAATGAGGGACTTGAGCAGAAGTTAGTATGATGTCCCAAATTTCAAACTCTATATTTGAGGTTACTAAAACCACTAGGAGGAGCCCAAGAGGCTCTCAAGTCCATGGCACCCAGCGCTGAGTGAGGTACAGGCAGCCAAACCAAGAGATTCTTGGGTTGCAGCCTGGGAGCAAGATGGTGTTCTCTTGGTCCTCAGGCTCTCCCCACTGCTCAGCCTCTATCCCCTCCCCAGTGTTTGTGCCTCCTAGAATCCTGCCCTAGCAGCTCCCTGTGGGTATACTCTCATCAGGAACTTGAAATATCATGCTGTTTCACAGGATTTTTTTTTTTTATTTCAGAGATCTTTGAAAGCCATTTTCACTTGGTTCAAAATATAATCTCACCATCATCAATTATATAACAATTCATCATCTATTTGCACCAAAATTCACAGTGTATTTTCTCATTCATTACAGTTTCTCCTGAGACATATTTCTTATATTCCAGAAGACAGAAGTTCACAGCTTCTATGAATGTGGAAGTGAGTCTTTAACAGACACTATATCTGCTGGCACCTTCATCTTGGACTTCCTAGCCTGCATAATGACTTGTTCAGTCTGTTAGGAATTGACTATGTAATATGTGAAAAACAGCTTGCAGAAACACTGGATTCACAGACTGAGGAGAAATGCCAACTCTCTGACAAGCTTAGTGTTGCCAAAAAGGAGTTAGATGCTTACAAAAAGGTGAAGAGCCCAAGGCAATGCTGATGGAGGCATTCAGCATTCCCTGTTTCAAGAATTGAAAGAAGAGAGATCCAGACTCTCCGAACAAGAGAGGTAGATGTGCTAACAATGCTGGAGTTCTTAGAAGAGGCCATGAGAGTCACCCCTGCACAAGGAGCTTTTCCAAACCTGCCAGGAAGACAAGAGCCAAGCCCTCTGCTCCCTACCCTGGGAGTGGGCCTGGGTCTTAAAGCCAGACTGTTCCCTCCACTCCATTCAAGCCACCCAAACTGCCTAGCTGCATTCTACCACCTCCACTCCATCAGAGGGTCATTGAGGCAAGTGGATCCAGAGAGCCTCTCTCTGAGCTGGAGTTCCTCTACCTTCACATGGTGAGAACACAACCAACTCCTTCATGGTTGATTCCTCTAAATATAAAGAATATAGGAGATCCCGGACACACCAAGAAATGTGAGACTTGCTCTTCATCAAAAGATTAGATTCTCTCTCATCATTAGGGAAAGAAATACTATACTTGAGAGCTTCATCTTTTACTCAAATTGAAATATCATCACACCACATTTCTTAAGACAATGGTCTATATTTTTATGTATTAAGTGGACAATTTATCCTTTACTTTATAAAATTATTGTATTATACTTTGAAAATACATGCATTTTCTCAGTAACTTTGAGTACTCAATAGCAATGTTGTTTCTAGACTTATATTCCCAACAACTATAAGTTAAAGCATCATGATTTCACTTCAGTATATAGTAATTGAACATCATTTTGTTAAAAAGATTAGGCTGGGCACAGTGGCTCATGTGTGTAATCCTAGCACTTTGGGAGGCCAAGGTGGGTGGATCACGAGGTCAGGAGTTCAAGATGAGCCTGTTCAAGATGGTGAAACCTCATCCCTACTAAAAATACAAAAAAAAAATTAGCCAGGTGTGGTGGCAGGCACCTGTAATCCCATCTACTCAGAAGGCTAAGGCAGAGAATTGCTTGAACCCAGGGGGTGGAGGTTGCAGCGAGCCGAGGTCATGCCACTGCACTCCAGCCTGGGTGACAGAGTGAGATTCTGTTTCAAAAAAAAAATTATTAATAGCTTTATTGGAGGATAAAGTGGAAGGTATGCTTAGAAAAAAAAGTTTTATTGTTGATTATTTACATTCTTTTATTACAATAGATATTTTTAATAAATAATTTTGATAAGTTCAAAATAAAAAATAAATGCCATAGACAACGTCATAGAAATCAGTGAAACAGTTTGAGTGCCCAACTTCTTTCTCTAAATATTGGAATGTCAGTAGCTAGAAAATATGTTTTTAATCAGATTTAACAGTATAAATAATTTAATTCTGGGATTAAGAATGGAACATTGTATCTGGTTTTTCCTGAACACTATCTCTTGCACATTTAAGAATTCAATAAAATTTGCTGAAGGAATGAAAGAACAGTATTCTTAAGAGCAAGCTTGGGCCTATATGCAAATGATACCTGGGATACCATGTATGGGTGCAATGCATACATGTGTATGTTTAAACAAGGAGAATAAAAATTATCTGAGCCCCCACAGGTGAGCTCCATCATCTCTGGGTACCCTGTGTACCTTTTCAGGTTTTTAATTAGCCCAGCCACACAAACAGGCAGACCTTCAATTTCCTTCTCTCACTCTACCAAATCTATTTTACTCAAAAGTACAAAGTAAAAATGCTAAAGTATCAACACTTTGTCTTTAAAGAAAATGCAAAACTGTATTCTTTCTAAGTGCTATTTCCTTCATGTTGTAATGCAATCATGCAATATTACAGAACTGATCATTTGGCTTGCTTAGAGTTTAAAATAATATTTGAAACTAGTATTTCATTGGACCATATGTTCTCTTGATTTAAGCCTTCTGTCTCCATGGTCAGATGTCTTCCTTCTCTTCGCATAACTGTGTCTTACACTCCAGTAGCTCCTGTGGAATATTTACTACCTGTTAATTATATTTTAGCTCATTTATACGGAGCTCAGAAACAGGCCCGATTTGGGCTATGACCAGTAAGTGCCTTGTTTCTTTGTCTCCGGTTTGGCAAATAAATATTTAAGACTTCATATTCTTCTCAGCTATTTGCGGAGAACTACAACTGGTTTAATAAGCAGTTTTCAGTTTTTCGTTATGTTAAATAGGATTGTCAAGCCTTTGAGCACAATTCATTTTGTCTAAAGAACCAGTTTTATTTTGCAGTAATGAATGGATGCAATATCCCCAAACAAGAATAAAAGCTCTTTGTCTATGCCAAATTGAGGATCAGGAAATTTTTCTTTGGTTCGTATCTTTTTTCTATATCTCTTTGTCTTTTTATTTTATCCCCTTAGTAAATGTGGCAATTTTTAAATGTAGAAATGCCAGTGTGTCTTGAATATGTGTATTATATTGCTTTCATTTTTTAGAGCAAAATAAACATGTTTTTGATAGAATTGATTCATCTAGAGCTTTGCGTAAACTTCGATAAACATGAACGGCCTGATGCATTCTGAAAGGGGACTAGTACCTTAATATTTTGATTTAGGTATTTCCATTGAAGTTCTATAATTCTCTTTTACATCATTTTTATATTAAACATTTATCATGTAAAATAGAGAAGGATGTACCAAAATTAAGTTTAATGTTTTCAAAATGTGTAGCAATTAATAAAAAAATAGTATTATTTAATGGAGAAAAAAATCAGGGAAAATATTCTCTCTCAATAATTCCCAAAACTTTTAAGTTCTGAAGCTCTCGTACTCCTCCAGAAGCAAAATCACTTTCATCACCCTGACCTTTATAGAAAATGGTCAAATTGTCAGATGCTGTCTGAATTAACTTAGAAAAGCTGTGTCCTTTGATAATTCCTGAGTTGCACAAACAAAAGCTTGAGAGCAAGATACGATTGTGTCAGCCCGATCACATGATGTGGATTTGAGAATGTCCCATGTGCTAATTTGCAATAGTTAGTTCTGAAAATGTTTCAGTGTATCCTTGGCTATCAAATGACTTTTTGATATTTCACAGTGTTTGGAAAAGATTCTGAACTTTCAAGCCAGATACATTTAAAATCTATTTCAAACTTTGCCACTTAGTCACTGTGTAAAAGCCAAGGGTCTTTAATATTAGTTTCTCAGTTAATAAAATGTTGATAATTCATAGTGCTAAATACCGGCAACTCAACCTCTGGTAAGATATCTGTAAAGAGGATGGCTACACTTCAGTCAAGTGTAGGCCAAGGTACACATCTGGCACAGCATGGCACAGCAGGATTGGAACACAGGCGCACAATCCCATGCAGTATATAATCACAGCTATAGTAGCCATAACATGGGAGGGCTCATCACCTGGCTCTTGGCCACTAGTGTTTGTAAGGTGCATCAGTGATGCACCAACAATGTGAGTGAGCTGCTGCTAAATAAAGCCATGTCCCATTTACCTGTGGTCTCTTAAGTGTTCTTTCAGCTGCCTGCAACTCACCCACCTGCTCTCCTGGAACATAACAATACTGTATAGCAATTCTCTTCTCAGCGGTTCTTAAAAGGGAGTGGGGAAAGAATTGGCAAGATAAACAAATTCTATGAGTATTAGAAATGCTTCATTTTCTGTTGGTGATTTATTTGTATTTGTTTCTGATTTCACCACTGAAAGCATCATGGGTTTACACTGGAACCCCACAATATACTAAGTTAGGCTTATTACAAAGTACTTGGAAAAAAGATTTTCTAGATCATTGGTAACATTTCTTTTCCACCTTTTAATTATAGCTTGATTATTATGAAAATCATTAGGAGTTATTTGTGCAATCCACTGGGCAGACTTCCATATAGTTTAAATGGTTTTATATAGACATTTGATTTGCCGAAACATTTTCTAATACCTCAGTTACTTATATATTTCTTAAAGTGACTAAAACAGGTGGATATATTTTAAGTATACATTTTTCAGGCATTTAAAAAATCTGAAAAGACATCCTAAAGCTCTTGTTAAAAAAAAAAACATGTATTTTATTCACAATAAAATAAAAAGTATTATATTCCCCAAAAACAAAAATTGGAACATCCCTGGAGTGAGTTAATTTTCTCCCCAACAAACGGCACTGAATTGGAGTTAGACATTATACTTTAGGCCAAAGGAGACAGTGGAAAAAATGCAGGCATTTTGTTTGTTTGTTTTAGAATGATAGCATGCTGGCTTAGTCTAGCACACTGAAGAAGAGTTTCATTTACTAGAGTCGTTTCTAAAGACAACATCATTTTATTTCCCAGTAAAATATCTGCACACATTTTCTACCAAGTTACTATGTAAAATATTTTTAAAGAATTTCTGTCAGTAGTTTTAAAAACTGTGTGCAGGCTTATTTTGCTTGTTTTGCCATAAAAATGTAAGTTTGGGAATTTTAAGCAACTCTGCCAAAAATGGATTTTCAACTTGAGCATTATGTATAGACTGAGAATAATGCAAAAGAAACGAAAACTGCCTGAAAAGTAAAATTTTCCTTCATGGAAAATGAAAATTACTTTTGAATTACTTTTAAAAGATACTTTTGAAATATAAATGACAGTTCAATGTTTTTATTTCTTTTGCTTTATATGTCTCAAATTTGTAACAGCTCTTTTAGTGTCTTAAGATACAAAACAAATAAAAATATTAATATGTGTAATCAAGTATTAGAAAGTCTCATGTATGCTCTTAAAATAATTGTTAATCAAACTTTTTTACTGGTTTCACTTTTTAAATGCATATTTTCCAAAATACAAATCACAAACTCAAAAATTGACTTGAATTGGCATTTTTTAAAAAAAAATCGAAAAGCAATTTTTTATAGTTAATTTAAAAATGTTAACATCTCATTTTTTTAACACTATAGATATTAACACAAGATTTTAAAAATTTTGGTTGGCAGATGTTTGTAATTATTTTGAGCAATTGACACATAGCAACTTCTCCAGTTCACAATAAAAGTACTTTACACATCAATAATGGTTTCATTGGTGAGTTTTCTGGTTATGTGCTGTGCAATTCCAAATTTGTTATCTGGTAACAATAATGGAAACTAGCTATTAAACCACAAATCACTAAAAGCATTGGAGTAGGTTTAAATATTGAGACTCAGTTTATGTTTATATGATATAGTCCTGTACCTGACTGAGTGATTTTTAATGTGAATCAATCTCATTTTCAATTTCTTTATGAATTCTTTATACATAGGCATTGTGTTGTTAGTTCCAGAGATGTTTTGAGAGTATGGTCTTTAGCCTTTTAGAGTTCTTATTATACCTAAAATGACTTTTAAATGCTTTCTCTCCCATTAATTATTATGCCTCTACAATAGCCACCTGTTCTTCTTCAGCTTAATTTCTATCTTGCCAGTAACTATGCCCCCGTTAAATGGCTTGTAATCTTCCTCTGCTTACTCACTTCCCCAAATGAAAGTTTCTCAACATCTGGCAGTTCAGGTTATTCAGGATTTATCTGGTAGTGGCAGCTCAACAATCATTGGAAGGAGAGAAATTCAGAAATGTTCATTCAGGTTGTTCAGATTTCCCTTTCTTCAGGATCTGGCTTCACCTGTTTTCTCACAACATGCTAATTTTCTTTAATATCTCTTTCGTTCCAGAGTGTTGGTTTTCACCTGAGGGCAAGTTTGCCCCTCAGGAGACATCTGGCAAGTATGAAGAGTTTCTGCTTGTCACATCTGGGGGGACACTTCTATAATCTAGTGGGTGGAGAATAAGTATGCTGCTAAACTTCCTACAATGTACATAACAGCTTCCCATAACAGAGTTATTCATTTCATGATATCTGCAACGCTGAGAAATCCTGCACTAGAGCTGAGATTGGAAAACTATGGCTGTGGGCCAAATCCAGCCTCATGAATATTTTTTTAAGTAAACATTTATTGGAACACAGCCATGATCATTTTTCTACATATTGTCTATGTCTGCTTTTGAGCTACAATGGCAGAGTTGAGAAAGTTGTGACAAAGACCTCCTATGGGTCACAACCCTAAAGTGTTTGATATCTTCTCCTCTGGACAAAGTTTGTAGGCTATAGTGTGGTTCCTAAACTGATAGCATTATTATGACCACTTGTGAACATGTTAGAAATGCAAATTCTGGAGACCCACGCCAGAGCTACTGACTTGGAAATTTTGGGGGTGGACCCAGCAATCTGTATATAGATAAGATCTCCACGTAAGTCTGATTTAAGTTTGAGAATACTGCTGTAGAGTATTGTATTCTTATCACAGAGACTAGTGTATAAACTAGAATAGAGTTCATCATATGATCATTGCTCCTTTTGTTTTCTTTTCTTTTGAGACAGGGTCTCACTCCATCACCCAGACTGGACTGCAGTAATGTGAACATGCCTCACTGCAGCTTCAAGCCCCCCAGGCTCAAGCAATCCTCCTTCCTCAGCCATCAGCTGGGACCCATCTATGCAGCTGGGACCACAAGCACATGCCATCATGCTTGGCTAATTCTTTTGTAGAGATGGAGTCTCACTTTGTTGCCCAGACTGCTCTTGAACTTCTGGGCTCCAGTGATCCTCCCACATCAGCCTCCCAAAGTGCTGAGATTACAGGCCACTGTGCCTGGCCAATTGCTTCTTTTATTATATCATAATATGGCACATTTAAGTTTTCAATAAACATATAGTATTAGTAGATTTTACAATAAAGCAGGACTCAGGTTAATATAGTCCACCATTTCTTATCTCAAATGCAAAAATCCAACGTACTGTGAATACTCTTTTGTAAAATTATTTGGTGGAAAAATAGGAATTAACATGAGCTGATTTACGGTCTTCATCCCCGTTCATGTGAATATTTAGATGTTTCACTACAACAATAATACTGTGTTTCCTATGCCCCACTCTTACAGATACCACCTGGATCTGAGGTCCTGCCACAAATGTGGCATTGTTTTATAATAGGCTGAAGTCACCAACCAACTGTAGAATTTATAACTATTTTTCTTCCCAATCTTAACAGAATGCAGATTTCTGATTCCCACCTTGAACATAATGAATGAAAATCTCTATTTATATGATCTAGGCTGCTATACTAAGTAGCACTTCACATGATTTGACACAAGCAAGGTCCAGAAAGAAAATAATTTCTAGTGTCAAAAGAAGAGAAGTGAAAATTAATTTTTTTTGTTTTTTTTGGCTTTTTAATGTAGGAATCTGAAGTAATCATACATTCTAGTCAATTATCTTAGTAAATGGAAAATTCTGAGTTTTTTAAGGATTCCACAAAGTATGATATCACTTAAGATGAAAATTCACTAATTTTGATGTAAACCAATGGGACCATTCATGCTGTGCTTTAAGTCACAGTTTAGAGGCAGATTACTCTGCATTGGTTATCAGTAATATCAAGGCCCGAGGCTCGCTCAATCCTTCTCATTGGCTATCCCCAGCATGAAAGCTGACTCTCCACCTCCATCTGACCTTAATATGCCTTCAGAGGCTTTAAGAGTCATGATTTCCTCACATGACAGCAATATCCAAAGTAAGGAGCAAAGGTTGCTATGAAAAGATTGTGTGTGTGTGTGTGTGTGTGTGTGTGTGTGTGTGTGTGTGTGTGTTTTCCTAGGCCTCTTTGTCATGGAGGAAAATTACTCTCTAGAGGTTCTCAGCAGATGACTCATCATGTCTTGTTGGCTGAAACGAACACCTATGCCAATTTTTTGAGTAGTTAAGAAGGTCATAATTGGTCTATTAAGTAGTTCTTACAATGCTATAGATAAATAAAGGAGACTGGGTAATTTCTTTTTAAAAAGATATTGAACTGGCTCACAGTTCTGCAGGCTCTACAGGAAGCATGACATTAACATCTGCTTGGCTTTTGGAGAGACCTCAGGGAGATTTTACTCATGATGGAAGATGAAGTAGGAGTAGGTACATTATATGGAAAGAGTGGAAGAAAAAGAATGTGTGTGTGGGTGGTGGGGCAAACAGAGGTGCCACACTCTTTTAAACAACAAGGTATCAAGAACTCACTATCATAAGGGCAGCACCAAGCCATGGAGGATCTGCCTTCATGACCCAAACACCTCCTACCTTGCCCCATCACCAGTATTCAGGATTGCCTTTCAACATTAGATTTAGATGGGATAACATCTAAACTCTATAAACTGGTTTAAGTTATGATTAGTTTATTTGGACTGGACACATTATTGTCTAAATTGAATCAGAGAAGGGCCACTGGGCAGGTAAGTCATCAGTAGTGTCTGATATAACCATTAGTACTAATAAATAATTAAAAGTAATTTATCTAATGATTATGAATGTGCATTAGGATGCTGTAGTTCAGCAGGTAACCCACATGAAAACATTTTCCTTAGGTTTTGTTTGGAGATACTAATTAAATGATGAGGCTGGGATATTTTACAGATGTAAAATACTTCCTTACTTCCTTTGACTCAGCATGTTTGCCTTTTACTCTGTTCATTTGCTTTCAAACTTGTAAATCTTCTCATTGCTCAGTTCAGAAAACTGTGTTCAGATATTTAACTTATAGAAAAACCAGGTTAAGAAAGAATATTCTGTGTATATTTTCTAACATGCACATTTCAGAAGTTGCTTTACTATCTCAAAGATTCATGATATTGTTTTAAGGCACCATTTATTCAAGAATATAAAATGTAGAACTAAAAGGAGGCCCCATATAAGCAAAGGAAAACTAAGCAAAATGAACAAATCTGGAGGTATCACATTACCTGACTTCAAACTATACTACAAGGCTACAGTTACCAAAACAGCATGGTAGTGGCATAAAAAAGGGCACATAGACCAATGGAACAGAATAGAGGACCCAGAAATAAATCAATACTTACAGCCAACTGTTCTTCAACAAAACAAACAAAAACATAAAGTGTGGAGAGGACACCCTATTCAAGGAAAGGTGCTAGGATAATTGGCAATCCACATGTAAGAGAATAGAACTGGACCCTCATCTCTATCATACAAAAATCAGCTCAAGATGGATCAAAAACTTAAATCTAAGACCTGAAACCATAACAACTGTAGAACATAACATCAGTAGAACTCCTCTAGACACTGGCTTAGGCAAAGACTTCAGGACCAAGAACTCAAAAGCAAATGCAACAAAAATAAAAATAAATAGATGGTACCTAATGAAACTAAAAAGCTTCTGTACAGCAAAAGAAAAATCAGCAGAATAAACTGATAACCCACAGAATGAGAGAAAATATTCACAAAATATGCATCTGACAATGAACTAACATCCAGGATCTACAAGGAACTCAAATCAGCAAGAAAGAAACAAATAAACTCATCAGAAAGTGTGCAAAGAACAGGAATAAACAATGCCCAAAAGAAGATACACAAATGGCCAACAAACACACGAAAAAAAATGCTCAACATCACTAATTATCAGGGAAATGCAAATTAAAACCACAACGAGATACCACCTTATGCCTGCACAAATGGCCATACTTAAAAAAATCAAAAAAATAATAGATGCTGACATGGATGTCGTGAAAAAGGAATACTTTTACACTGCTAGTGGGAAGGTAAACTAGTACAACCACTATAAAAAACCATATGGAGATTTCTTCAATAACTAAAAGAATTATCATTTGATCTAACCATCCCACTACTGGGTATCAACCCAGAGGAAAGGAAGTCATTATATGAAAAACACACTTGCACACACATGTTCATAGCAGCATTATTCACAATTGCAAAAATATGGGACAAGCCTAAATGCCCATCAACCAACAAGTGGGTATACAGATAGATAGATAGATAGATAGATAGATAGATAGATAGATAGACCGACTGACCATGGAATACTACTCAACTATAGAAAGGAATGAAATAATGGCATCTGCAGCTACCTGGATGGAGTTGGAGACCATTATTCTAAGTGAAGTAACACAGGAGTGGAAAACCAAATATTGTATGCTCTCATTTTTAAATTGGAGCTAAGCGGTGAGGACACAAAGGCATAAAAGCAATATAACAGACTTCAGCAATATAACAGTGGGGGCAGGAGGGAAATAGGGAGAAGGATGAGGGATAAAAGACTACACATTGGGTACAGAGTACACAGCTCTGGTGATGGGTACTCAAAAATCTCAGAAATTACCACTAAAGAACTTATCCATATAACAAAAAAACCACCTGTTCCCCAAAAACTATTGAAATTTTTTTTTTAGTATTAAATAGTTTAATTCTTGAAGACAAGTGGTTCTTGATATTGGATTCTTTAAACTCTTTAATAATAATATCTTAGCCTTCTAATAAATAAATTGAATAAGTGATATGGGCAAATAACCCGCACTGAAATTTTAAAATTATGTCAAATAATTTAACTTCATATTGAAGCTTATTTGTCTTGAAATTATACTTATAAGCAACTGCTAAAAACTCAAGTCTTAATTTTTTTTTCCAAACATGAGGATGAGTTATAATAAATGGCCCAGGCTTTGTTCTTTTATGACCAGTGTGACATATTCGTGACACAGATGACCTTCAATAATGATGCAATAAAGATGATCTGCAATGAACTAGAAAATGGCTTTTCCTCTCCACAAGAGCTGCTTAGACACATTTCTGATTTCAATCAAATACAATGTTTTAAATTTATTAAAATATAAAATGTTGGTGATAGTTACATTTAAGAAAAGCATTTTTAAACCATTTCTCTTTTAAAAAGCAATTATTGTAACCAAGAAACAATTTTCTCTTTCTTCTTTGCAGGGCCAAATTCATAATTTAATTACCTAAGGGACTCATTTACAGGTTAAAAGAGATTTTTATAGGTTATAAGTTATTTCACACTGTGCCTTAACTATGTTATCGTCAATTCTAGGTCATATTTGTGTGTGTTCCTACCCTATAAACTGATAAGCATCAGAATACTGTGTACAGTTTTACAGAAGTTGATAACCATCCTTATCTCTTCAACTTGTTTTAATTTTTTTCTAGTTTTATAAGCTTAAAAAAACGGTAAAGTGCTAACATGCTAATTGCTAATTATGAACTGGTAGGAATCTTTAAATTACTATTTTAATACTTTATTTATAGGATTTCCCATTCCCTTGTTCCCTAACAACAAGAATTAATGAGGATGAACAAGTAATCAAACATTATCTGTGTTAAAGTGTGAAGTGAAACATAGTTTCTCCTGCCATAAATCTTCCTGTCCATATGGTAAAGGTATAATATTGGCAATGAAGCTTGCAAGTCCATCTGGACAGATCCTAATTTTCTGAATAAGGCAAGGCTTTCTAAATCAAGCCATCTGTTTGTATGCCTTAAAAGAATCTGTAAATAAAATAATGCAATATGTACATGTGAAAAGACAGATCAATTAGCTTGACATTGAATAGCACAGGATAGAGCAATGATGAACACATATTGATAACAGTCAAATGCCCTATTTTTGCTGCCTTGGACCAGTAAACATTACAACATTACCTATGCCTATAAAAAAATAACTAATGTATGTGTTAATCATCAAGATCCACAGTTCATAAAACTAGAAAGGACCCCCAAGTTTTAGAAATTACTCCAGTTATTGTTTCCTGTTGCCCATTGGAAAACCTCCACTTGTTGCTCTTATCACTGCATTTCGTAGAAATCTTTAAGAAAAATTTAACTGGCTATACCTTAATCAAGAAAATATAGGGAATGGGTTAAAATGGATCACCCTGGGAAAAGAGGTGAAGATGTATTTTTAAAAGTATTAACAAATACTTGCCTATTACAAAGCAGCTTTAATATATTGTTGTGGTAAGCAGAATTCTAAAACACCTTCCAAGGCTAGATTTGCTTCTGAGCATTAATCTTATAATTAGATGACTTTACAGGATAAAAGTGCTTTTGCCTGTATAATTCAGGTTACTAAGCAGTTGCCTTTAAAACAAGGCTATAATCTGGATGGGCCCAATTTAATCTCACAAACTTCTTAAAAGCAGAGAGTTTCCTGCAGCTAGTAGCAGAATAGGAAACCAGAGAGATATACTCAGGTAGGCCTGAAACGAAGTAAATATGCAGATTTGGAGCTGCAATAGGTGCCACATGGCAAGAAAGTGTGGGAAGAATCCAGGAGAAAAGAGAAGTACCTGCTCAAGAACTAGCATGAAAACGTGGGCCTCTATCATCTAATTGCATTATTTAAAGTTTGTCACAACCAGTGAATTAGGAAAAGAACCTCAGAAATCTCATTAAAACTTTAGACCTGGCCAGCACCTTGATTTCACCTGGTGAAACTTGAGGAAACATGCCAAGCATAAATTTCTAATCTACACAAATTATAAGATAATATATTTGTATTATTTCAAATTGATAAGTTTTTGGTATTGTGTTATATATCAACAGAGAACTAATATAATTGTTTGTATGGTAGTTTCCCACATTTTATCCTTGAACTTGTCTGGCAAGTTAAGAGTGGGATGATGTGGGCCATAAGGGAACTATTAGCCCTTCAAGATTTAGTACAAAGACAACTTTTGCTTGTGCTGGCATATTACATGTTGCTTAATATTTGAAAAATCGACAAAGATGAGAGATTCTCCAATGACAGTGTCACAGAGACAATGAGGGCTCACTGCCCGATGTACTAGAAGCCAATATTATGACACCAGTTTTAAAAAAAAAGAAGAAGAAGAAGAAAGCTTTATACTGCAAGGTGCCTCACAAGGAGGCAGGACTGTCAAGGTCAAACCTGACTTCCTGCACTGTCTTTAAGGCAGTATTTTTATTAGAAAAGGTTTAGCAGGTGAATACTGGGATTAGCAGGTGATTAGTGGAAGGTTGGAAGTCCTTGGAGCATGCACAGTTATCTCTTTGTGCAAACTCATGGGTCACATGTGCAATTTTTCAAGGGGAGTTAATATGAAACATGCAGTTGAATTCAGGCTGTGACATCAGCAAATTTGTTTTGCAGAAACTCCAGTGGACCATCTTGGTTTCAACTGATGTCAGCCCTTTTTTCTTGATGTTATAAGGGCAGGGAGTTTCATCTCAGCAAGTTTTTTTTTCCTTGTTTGTCATTTTGCAAACTGAAGACTTTTTGTCAGTTATTGGTTTCTTATTATTTGGTGTACAGTTTGAGATTCAGCTTTTCAGTGAATTATTTTTTAAAATTTACTATCCTGTAGGCCTAAGAATTTAGTAGTTGGTTTTCTTAACTCTTTCAGGCCATGATTTCAATAGCTTGGCTTTACTTTATTTTTCTGATTGAGGCAGATAAACATATTGAGTAGATAAAGTTTTTCTATGTGACATGATTTATATGACATCTTGAAAAATGCCTTAAGTTTAAATTATTAGAATCCAAGGGATTCTATAGAATCAGATGGCACCTGTAGGATCAGATGGCACATTTTAGTATATTATTTCCTGCTAGAAACAATTCTCCTATATAATTGCCACAAAAAAACCTTTCTTATTCTCCTTTTAGTACTAATATAGTTAGTATTGGAGCATATGAATGCTAAATCCTCTGAAAGTGGCTTGACTTTATTCAGACTACATTTTCTCTGTTGTTTAGAAATTGGAAGCAGGTACCTATCTTTAGAAACAACTAATTGTTCTAGAATGACAACTGTGATGTCAGCAGACATATTTCCATATATAATATACTGTCGCACTGCTGTAAGTTAAATTATCTGTATTCAGTTATTTGCATAACCATTGTACAACATGGTAATTTAGCATAAATAGTATTTTACATTCTTAAAGCTCTAAACAAATGTGATTTTTTCTTAATTTTTAAGTTTTCTAATATGTGTATATAAAATCAATTGATGTGATAAATTTCTGCAAACTATAAGCATGTAATCATAATAATTATTCTAATCCAAATACGAACTTTCAAAGACACTTGGACACTTACAGTTGCTCTAGATTGGATTCCTTAATACATAAGGTTCTCGCAAATCCAAACTTTCTTGTCTCCTTCCTGGTTAAGTTAACTTTTTCCAGTTTCATATTTTCCCACAGGCCTCTCCAATTATTTTTGCAATCTGTGGAAATGTTTCATTTTCAGGATTAGGATTTAAAGTGGGATTTTGGTGTCTTTAAGAACTAGAAACTATAAGAGATAATATTGCTGAAGTACAACCTGATTTTTGTGGGGAAATGTGAAAGGCAGAGGAAGAGACCCAGGAGGGGTCTTTGCTAAGATAAAGGGATTGGGAAGACAGTTTTGTTTGCTTGTTTGTTTTCTAAAAGAGAGGAAGGAACCGGTTTTTTCTTATCATCCTTCCAAAGTGAATATGAGAGCAGGGAATGAGGACAAACAGGCATATTTAAAAGGTCCCTCTACCCAAGTAAACTAGAACTACCTGTTACTATTACCTAAGCTTTATAAAACCAGAAAACCTTGAACATGATAGTTAAGAGAAGTCTCTAAAAAGGTGAACATATGGGAGAATTTAAATATCTAAACAAATATATAACATTAAAATATTTAATATCCTACCAGATCTGTTGTCCTTTTGATAAAAGGCCTGAAAACCACCAGAGTATTGAATTGGAGAAAGTGAATTTGATTAAAGTTGAAAAGAGAGCAAAATAGGAATGTCAGTGACTCAAAACAAATTTTCTCACCTTGAGCAATTTGGCTAATTGCTGTAGTATTTATCTTAATTGTGTGAAAAGGAAGGTTGAGTATCGAGGGTGAATAAAAGTCATATATTTGTAGACCTGTCCACCTGTGCAGATTAGAGGAGGCTACAGTTTACAACCAATCTAGCTTTCACTGAAACCATACCTTTAAACCCAGTTGATATAGTAGGACACAGATAGTCAACTTCTACTCCCTATAGTCTTTGCAGATGTCCTCTGAAATGTGTAAGGCCTACATTTTGTAGGAAAAAAAAACATTTTGATTCAAGGAGATTCCCTATTGAAGATTGGGAATATAACTGTTGGACATCTTCTTTGGCCATGAGCCTGCTTATTAGGTCATGTGCCAAGTTGTATAAGAGAAAGACACTAGAGAGCCAGGGTACGGTATAGATGGGGGAACAAAACAGAATAGTTACTATATCAAGGACGTTTTATCTCTTTCGAAAAAAATTTGACTCTTGGAAAAGTTGGCTGGGTTAGTGCTGCTTTGTAGGTAGAAAACCTCAATATCAACATGTTTTGGGTTACACTCTATTTGGTAGAGCTGAAAAAAAAGTGAAAATATTGACGTAGCTAGAACACCCTCATGATAATCTGTAAATGGAAGTACTCGTAGAACACTTCAAAGTATTCAAACAAGAAGCACAGAAGAGAACAAGCTCACAGAGAAGGCACCAAGGGTCAGTGGGGTTAGCCACAGAGGCAGAAACAACTGAGAAAGAGATTTAAAAACCAGTTAAGTATAGAGCCCCAAATCCCTTTCCTACCACACTTCCTCCTATTTCTTTTTCACTCTAACACAGAAAGGGAAGTAGAATTTCAAAAGAGTAAAGCAGGTATCTGAGAACCAGAATCATTTCCCACTCCTGTCTCCAAACAGTCAGCATATCAACTTAAGACTTCTAGAAGGGTTGAAAGCAGATGGAATTTAATGAGGTTGAGCTTGCAATATCAACTAAACGGATCAAAGAATGGTGAAAAATTGAGTTTTCTAACTATTAAATACTGCATAATTTCAGGTAATGGGAGAAGCTTAATTTGTGTTTATTCCACTAATTCATGTACATACCCTATGCCCTCAACTAAGCAGAAAATTTAATTTCATAGATTTTCCTTTTTTCTAGAATTATTTTTATTTGATGTTTGAGGAAACTGGATAAATATAGAAAAAAAATATTTATTCCAAAGATTCATATATAATAAAGTTAAAGCTATTTGATTATACTGCTTAGTTTTCATAACATCTATTTTTAAAATATTTTAAAATTATTAAGGTAACTTTAGTACCTAGACCAATTGCTTTATTTATTTAAAAGGAGTATTTTGGAGGTAAGTCTAACAATTGCATTAAAACAAAAGTGCATATTAAGAATCATCAATGTGCAATTATTAATTCAATAATTATATTATCTCTAAGAATTTGATCTGTATTCTCTTACTATATGTTTATTTTTACATCTTAGTTATTTTTGCACTTTAATTCAGAAGCTCCACTTTGGTGCAAAATGCTGTAATCATAAATTGTAAATCTTGATATGGAGCCTTGGAGCAGCTGATTCCAAATTTTCCTCATGTAGTTTTAGTACATTGCTAATTCCAACAATAGGTGAAGACTTGAATGACTGTTGAGTATTTGCAGAGTGTGGGAGAACCAACACAACTATGTTTTAGTGATTTAGATTTTATTTGTAATTGACAAATTTGGGACAATAGGCTCTATAAAAATAATGTACTTGGTTTTATTCTTATTTATTTATATTTTTGAAACAAGGTTTTGCTCTGTTGCCCAGGTTGGTGTGTAGTGGCACAGTCATAGCCCATTGTAACCTCTAGCTCCTGGGCTTAATTGATCTTCTGACTCAGCCTTCCTCCAGAGTAGCTAGGACTACATGCACACACCAGTACCCTTAGCTTATTCTTTTATTTATTGATTGATTTTTGGAGAGATGGAGTCTCACTTTGTTGCCCAGTTGCTCTTAAACTCCTGAGTTCAAAAGATCCTCCTGCCTAGGGCTCTCAAAATTCTGGGATAATAGGTATGAGCCACGTTACCCAGCTTTACTTAATTTTAAAATCCAATGGTTTTCAAGTAAAAAAAAAAAGATAATAGAACATTCTTCACAGGAAAGTGAGATTTCATGTTCTTGTTGAAACAAATCATATGTATCCTCCTATTTAGTCACTGAGTTTTTCAATTTATGAAGTGAAAAAAGCTATTAATATTTCATAATCAGTTAAGGCAAATGTCAAAATATTTAAAAAGTGCTTCAAATACTTTGGTGGACACATTTCTGCTATTTTCAGAATATGCAGTGATGAGATAAAGAGATACTCATCATAGCATTGACATCATAAAAGAAACAATGCCTGACAACAAATATCTTTTTGGGAAAAGTGGTGAAGTGTTTGTGTGTGAACAGTACATTTTTGAACAAGATTAAAATGAAAACTAACAATGACATTTTATAGGAAACACCTCCTGACATAGGTGAGTTTTAATAACTGTACCATGGATTCCAAAAGTTTCAAAAATATGTAAACATTTTAGATGATGTGCTTAAACACAATGTCAATATACTATCAATTTATTATAGCTATATAAACTAATATTACTTTAATGAAAACTGATTGTGTTTGTACATATGTGTTGTGACTGTGGTATAGTGAGAAGGATGGACAGATGATCAATGTTTAAAGCTGACTACATAAAATTATAAATATGAACTAGTCACAGATCTAATCTGTGTAACTGGTTCTTAATCTGCAAAGTAGAAGGAATAATGACAACCTTCCAGGTTTGTTGGGAGGATTAAATTAAATGGCATAATAGATATAATAAAATTTAACAGTTTGAAATATAGAAAGATACCAATAAACTTATTTATATCAGAATCCTATTATATGCTCATTGTAAACACTCTTAGTTTTATTAGACTCCAATTTAATTAAAGTTTAATAATTGTTAATATATGCAGTATTTTCTAAAATATACATACACCTAAACTATTCGTTGTAATGCCAGAATACAAGTTTTTATACAGGTGAGTTTGGGGTTTAAGATTGAATACCTAAATCAGACAACACCACCAACAAAATCCTGCTATCATATGCTGTGGTGGAAAAGAGCTTAAGTTAGGGGAATTTATGCAAACATCAGTTTATGTCTTTCACAATCAGTCCTGCAGCATACTTCTGAGCTGCACAAAATGATAACTTTTTCTTCTTCCACTCATGTGACCTGAAAGGGCATAGCATGAGGCAATCTTCCCACCTCAAGGATGCTTGAATTCACACTAAGAAATAAGATTATACGGGAACACCAACACACACACACACACACACACATCAAATAATGAAGAGCATAATCTTGTTTGTCTGCCAGTTATTTACCATTGTGCCTATAGCCTATAAAAATTGTATGACTTGTTCCAAAGTGAAGGTCATTATACCGAATCTCCTAAATTATTATGACACAAAATAATTTTTCTAAACGTACTTCTCTGAATAGGTTTGGATCTTTTATGGAGTCAGCACTTCTGATGACAGATGATTCATATGAAGTATATGACAAGACCCCTGCACTCAAGGGAAACAGCACAAAATACCCAACTAGAAATTGATGTGTGAATTAATTTAATCAAGTTGATTAGGTAATCAAGGTTCTAGGCCATCAGAAAAAAAATATATTAGTGTTGATTCCAATAGCCTCAGAAGCCCTCCTGGAAGAAGGTTGATTAAAGTTGGATCTTGAAGAATGGATATGATTTCTATTGGTGAAGGGGACTAAGAGGGTCATTTGAAGAAGAAAGTATAAGTACAGTAAGAGACCACTACTTTGAAAGTGAGTTTTGGGGTTTGCAATGGAAAGATGCAGAAAGCAATTTTGGGAAAACCCAGCTTACATCATGGTGGTGCGTGTTCTAGTAAGAGTATCACGATCTTAGTAAAACAGCTGATAGAGTAGAAAGAAACGGGTCAGGAGAACAGGATTCTGATTTTCATGGAACAGTTGGAGGATGAGGCTAAACTCTTCACTTCTCAGATTCAGCTTTCTCTTCTGCAATACACTGAACCTGGGCTAAATGCTTTGACATTTGTCCTCAAATATCTGATCAGAGAACAGCTTCATCAAAATCACTTGCAAAACTGGGCTTCCTGGTGTCTGTTCTAAGATCCTGATTCTTACAGATTTCAAGATATTTATTTTTACCCATCTTTTCAGGAGATTATGATAAGAATCCCAGATTTGGATGCACTGGTGCTGGTGGCACAAGCAATCCTAGGTTGCCTGACCCTTGTCCTGGCTCATTTCAGAAAAAATAAGGAACATTTCTTCTTCCTTTGCTGAATTATGCAGCATAAGTTATGGTGGTTATGTGGTGCGTTGAACTTCTCTGAAATCAGTAAAGTTTCATTCTCCGTTGCTCCTGCTAATTATGGTTCTTGGTTTAATCACTGGAGATAGCATATGTTGGTAGAGTGACTCAGTAAAAAGATCCCTTACTTGATGAAATTTCTGCATAGCTATCTCTGTGTGGAAAAATGATGGATATCAGCCCCAACAAAATCTGTGAAAATTTCCTCATCAAGCATCCCAATTTCTGCTTGCATCCTCTACGAATGCAGGTTTTTTCTTTGGTCTACCACTGAATTCTTTTTCAAATTGTGTGCCTTGAAAGAAAAATGAAGAAATATAACAGAATATTTCTGGGGATATACCAGTGTGCAATGCATCAGGGGTGCCAGTAAAAGAAACACTTGTTGGAATTCTCAGGATGGAAATAACATTGAGTCTGAAAAATAAGCAGCTGCTTATAAATCAGAGGGTAGAAAACTATGACCAGTGAGCCAAACCTGGCCCACTGCTTGTTATTCTAAATACACTTTTTCTGAAACATAGACACACCAATTTGCTTACATAGTGTCTATGAATGCTTTTCCATTACAACAGCACAGTTCAGTTGTTGCAGTAGACTATGCGGTCCACAAGGCCTCAAATATTTACTATTTGTCCCTTTTTAGAAAATGTTTGCCAGCCTTTGCTATAAACATTCTTCTGTCCCTGACATATTTTCATTTCACAGGAAGTCTGTGGATAACACATGTCTGTAGTTGCTATCAAAACTCTTTATCTTCTCTTATTGTGGTAGCAAATAAAATAAGACAAAAGTGAAGAGGAGAAAGAATATCATTGGTAAAAATTACAAATTATAATCACTAACTAAATGAAATTTTTGATGAGCAAAGTTACAAGAAAAGAAATAGATGAGCCACAGTGAAAATTCAGTATTCTTAGAAACTTGTAAGAAACTATATAAATATACATTATAAAAAAAGAAGCAACTAATTATAACTTCTTTACGAGTAGCAGAAGCCTTGAAATATCTCTTAGGCCATGGTCTCAAAAACTAAACAAAGATGTAAACATCCCTGGACTCTAGTTTATAACAAAATGCTAAACAATATGGAAGGCTGCATGGTATCCTAAATCAATACCAATGTGTGTTTTCTTTTTGTTTGTTCCTTTTTTTTTAATCACCCAATAGAATAGAGATGATGATTTATTTGGTAAAGCCAACATCATCCTGCACATTTTCTGGTGAGCTTTGCTGCTGGTTTTGTGAGAGTTGTTTTGAGAGAAAGCCTTGTCAACATTTTGTCAAATATTTTTATTAATCTGCACATTTCAGAATTTATTTGTGCAACTCCTGGAAATGCTGAGTTTCACTGTTCCTCAGTTTCAGTAAAATATAAAGTACCTCTTCCTGATGTAGGTTCCTAAAAATCCCTAGACATACTTAGCCTTCAAAATCAATCCCACTTCATTCATTTTTCATCATATCACAGCAAAAAAAAAAAAAAAAAAAAAAAAAACCCATAGTGTCCCACCTGCTTTGAATTGCAGGTTATGAAGTAAAATGTGCTGCTACAATCAAACCACAAAGTTTAAACTAACCACGAGGTGAGAGAGCAATTCCCCGACATGCAGTGTAGTTCAACTTGATGGTGCTGGTTTTACACAGGGTGAGGTCACGATTCTGCTCAGGCAAATGAAAACTACTGGGTAAATGGATACCACAAGAAATAGAATTGACTGTGCCAAACAGTAGGCAAATTAGAACATTTAAATAAAGAAATTAATGGAAACAAATATAAAAATTTTTTTCCTTAAACATTGTATAATTTTGGTTGATCTCAATAAAGACCCCAACTTACCCTTCTTACAGAGCCTGTAGGAGTTCAAATCTGCTTAGGCTTACAGCTGTTTACCCCAGACTACATGCCTTGCTCCCAGGCAGCTGCTACCAATTAGAAGCTTCAGCCTGCAGCAAGACCCAGGCAAGGTGAATAGGGATTGACTTCCCCTTCATCAGAAATTATTGAAAAGTTTTACATGAGCAAAAGCACTGCTTCTGTTTCTTAATACGCTTGTATATGAGAATTTTGTTACTGGCTTCTGACGACACTTTTCACCAGTGTGATACCTCCCCACTTTGAGTCAGCACTGTGTGCCTTGCTCTCTACTCTAGTGATTGGACCTTTGGTAATGCTATTTGTCACCTAATCTATGACCTAATCACTGTCCAATTTGTCCTGTCAGTGGATGCCTTGTAGAAAAATAAATGAGCTCCAAATTGCTTAGTACCTGAGGATTGGGAAGAAAGAGTTAAAGCAGCTGGCCTGTAATCCATTAGCTTCTTGGTGAAGGAGAGAAGCATATGGGAAGCAAAAAAGGTGACCTGAAGTACTCTCCTAGTCAATTGAATTCCCAAGCTAATAAACAAAGGAGATTTTTTCAGAAAAAAGAGATCATATCTCTGAAATGCCCTCACCAAGATGTCCCTAGTTCAACATTAACTAGATTCAACAGAATCCAAAATCTGTGAGATGGCTTCCTAGAAAATGTCATGTAGAAACACTACTCTCCAAAGATATAAAACGGAGCTTTTTTTCATAATTTAAATGTTCCCCACAGCATGAGGTGCTCTTGGAAATCTCTCCTAGAGACACTTTCCTGGAGAAAATGGAGGATCTTGGGAGAGGCCTTTGACATCCCTTTAATTTACCTGAGCCTTTGTTTGCCTTAGCCTTGATATTTATTTAGTAATGTTTGCTACTGATATGATCTTTGATTTGTTGGATTTGACAGTTCAATACTATGCACTAGCACATGATTCTGGCCCTTCCGTGAGACTACCTGGATTTGCCAGAAGAGTCCTTGTCTTTCCACTTACTACCTGTGGGAGTTTGAGCATATTACCTAATCCTAATCTTTCAGTCATGTAATTTCCCTATGCTTAAAATAGTGATGATAAATAGTTTCCATTTTGAATTAATTGATGTAAACTTAAAACAATGATTGAGTCAAAGTATTATCATTAGTATTCAATTCAAGATGTTCTGCCTAGTACCATTTAATGTACATTATATGCCGGCTATGTGCCAGACTCTGTGCCAGACTCTGTTTTAAGCACTTTCTAAGAATTATTCCTCCTCTAATAACCCTGTGAAGTAAAGAGCAGTAGTTATACAAATATGGAAAAAGAGGCAGATACTGGAGTTTTCCCTATGTACTCTGAAGCCATATATTTCATCTGATATAAAATATAATTACATACAATTTCTTTCATCCAAAATAAAGTAATTTCTAGTGTCTTGCTACTCTAAATATGGTCTACAACATCTGTTTCTCCTGAGCCCCAGAAGAGACCTTCTATATCCAAATATGCATGTTTAATGAGATCCCTGTACAATATTCATGCACATTAAAGTTTGAAAAGCGTTTCCGGGGCACAATCTCTGTCTCCCACTGTGAAGTGTAGCGGGCCCTGCATCTCTTTCCCTAAGCTTCTGTACTCCATACCAGGCTTGCACAAAGAGGAGGTAATATGACTAAAGATTGGAGTCTTTATGTGTGTTAAATAGTTTGCTGTGAATGTAGATGTTTATTTCCCATATCATTAAAAAAAACTAGCCAGGCCCAGTGGCAGGTGACTATAGTTCCAGTTACTTGGGAGGCTGAGGCAGGAAGACCACGAGTCCAGGAGTTCAAGTTTAGCCTGAACATCATACTGAGAACCTGTCTCAATAAAAGAAAAACAAAACTCCTGTACTTATTATGTACCATAATTTATAATTAAATAGAAGTTTTTATTGACTCTAAATTTGTATTAGGCTATAAGGTTTAATCTTCACCTACATATCTGACAGTTATTTCACTGATGATTAGTGGCAATACTAATAATGGCAGAATGTGAAAGAGAAAATAAGGGAGTCACTTTAGCAAAAAAAAGTTTCCTAACTGAGCTATTTTATAAATTAATTACACAAATTTTACTCAAAATCAAATAAATGAGACTCTTGTCTTCCATCTTTATTATATAAAGGGAAAATACAATAACTCCAAAGGAGAAAACATTATATTCACAAAATCCATAAAATTTTCTAGCATAACAGAGATCTGAGGATTCCAGATAATGAATTACCTGAAGCTCAAGGAAAAACAAGTGGAATCAAAGATACAGGAATGTAAGCATGGACCTACCCCTGGTAGAGAATAGATTAAAATGGAGTCTTAACAGAAATAGACAGCAAGAATTTTGCTCGTATTTTAAATAAATTACAAAAGGCTAAATGTAGTCCTAGTTGCTAGCTGCAGATAGAAAAGGAATAAGGAGTTTGTGCCCACTCATAAGGTCATTTTCACAGATTACCACCAGATGTTCATGAGAAAGACTGTGAGCAGGGCAAGAGAATGCTAAACTTGGTGCTATACAATCACAAGAGAGGAACAACTACTGTTGTAAGAAATACATGAAGCCCAACCAAGTCTCTCCCACTCCAAGAAACAAAAATTTTAACTTGCTGCAGGAAGTATAGTAAAATCTGCCAACCCCTGGTTAGAGATGAAGACCCAATGTGACCAGAAAAAATAAAAGGAATAAAACCCCCTGTTTTATATAACTATATGTGTGTGTGTGTGTGTGTGTGTGTGTGTATAACTTTTAAAAAATCTATTAACATTAACTGTAGTAAAAACAAAACCAAATAAATAACCCCCCAAACTCAACTTAAGTGCTAAGTAAATTGACACAACTGCCTACACTGATATGCTAGTAGAAGTGTTTCTATTTCCAAGCATAAAAAAATTTGCCTCAGTTTTTACTATTCAACATATTCTATATATATATCAATCAATTAAAAAGCTATCACATGCCAAAAAAGCGTATCATAGTTTGTACTGTCAAGGGACAATCAAATTCACACCTCTAGACTCGGAGATGACCCAGATGTTGAAGTTATCAAATAGGAAGTTGAATGTAACTGTGATTAATATGTTAAAGTTTCTAGAGATAAAGGTAGACACCATGATATGGTTCTCCTCTGTATCCTCACCCAAATCCTATCTCCAATTGTAATCCTCATGTGTCAAGGGAGAGACCTGGTGGGAGGTGACTGGATCATGGGGACAGTCTCCTCGATTCAGATCTCATGATAGTGAGTGAGTTCTCATGAGATATGATGGTTTAAAAAGTATCACTTCCAGCTCACTCTCTCTTCCTTTCCTGCAGCCCTATGAATCTCCTTCCATCATGATTGTAAGTTTCCTGAGACCTCCCAAGTTATGTAGAACTGAGTCAATTAAATCTCTTTTCTTTATAAATTACCCAGTCTCAGGCAGTATCTTTACAGCAGTGTGAAAACACACTTATACAGAAAATTCGTACTGGCAAAGTGGGACACTACCATAAAGATAACCTGAAAATGTGGAAGCGACTTTGGAACTGGGTAACAGGCAGAGGTTGGAACAGATTGGAGGGCTCAGAAGAAGACAGAAAGATGTGGAAAAGTTTGGAACTTGAATAGTTTTGACCAAAATGCTGACTAAAACACACCATGCACAAAATAAACAGGAAAATTTAGACAAAGGGGATGGAAATTGTAAGAAAGAGGAAAGGGTAAGAAATTTTAAGCAGCATGACAGACATAAAGAATATCTTCAGCAGGCTAAACTTGAATATGAATCAATAGAAATTACCTAATAGGAGCATAAAATAAACAATAAAATAAAGGAGAGTAAAAGGCAAAATGAGCAAGCCATACAAGAGCTGTGGAATAGTATCAAATGGTTTATCATATGTACAATTGTAATCTTAGAAAAATAAGAGATAAATAATAAAGCAGAAGAAATACTTGGAAAGATATCAAGCATTTTTAAATGTAAGACATTAAATTAGAGATCCAAAAATCTCAGAGAATACAAACAGTGTAAGTACTAAAATGCCCACACATGCATATTCACACACACACATGCTTTCCAAAATGTAACAAAACCATAGTCTAATTAGTGAAAACTAATGTTAAATTTTAAAAGAAAGAAAATATTGAAAGTTGTTAGAAAAAAAGGACACAATACATACAAAGAAACACAGATAAAAACTACAGCAGACACCTTGAAAGAATCTGTAAGGCAGAAGACATTGAAGTGATGTCTTTGAAGTACTTAATGAAAAAACAAATCAACCTAGATAATCTACTCCATGAAATATCTTTCAAACGTGGGAGCCAAAGAAAGACTGTTTCTTCCCCCAGGAACACAAACTTGTGTGAAGTTATTACCAATTCAGTACAGATCTATCCTATATAAGAAATGTTAAAGAAAGTTCTCCATGTAGAAGAGATATAATATCAGGCAAAAAAAAAAAGTTGGCTATGCTAAAAAAAATTTCCAGAAATGGCCAAAATTTAAAAAAACACAGAAGACATTTTTTTCATTTTAAACCACTTACATAGTAATTGACTGACTACAGCAAAAGAGTAGCAAAGTATTCGGAGATCATAAAATAAGTCAAAGTAAAATACATGACAATAGCACAAAAACTGGGAAGGTGAAATTCTTGGTATACTGTAGTAAGATCTTTATACTACAACTGACTGTGTGTACAATTATTTGAAGGTTGTGTACATTTTAAATGCTACAGAAATCATTAAACTGGATTTTAAAAGAGAAATAAATAATAATTCCATTCTTGAAAATAATAAGGTATCATTAAACTATGCAGTTAAATAATAAACCAGACAGAAAAAGAATGCAAATAAAAAATACATGCAGTACATAGAACTATGACTATCAAGCATATCAAAAATTTATCCTTTATCATTGAAATGGTTCTCCAATCTCTTTAATATACTTAATTTCAAATTCCTATATATTAAACCCTAGAAATTTTGCTGTATTTGTAGTAAATAGCCAATGAAGACATTATACTTCAAATTGAATAAAAGTAGGTTTTCTCACATAATTATTATTGTTATCAGTAATAAGACTATGATTTATATAAAATGTTAGTTGCTCATGAAGTTCAGTAAAGGACATTAACATTTCTTATTTTTTGAAAACTACCCCATTGATCTGCGAATTTTGCCTCATTTCCCTTTTTGGAATTAAAATGGCATTTCTCAACTTCTTCTTTGGCACAATAACATATAGGACAATGTGTACTCATGTTGATAGCTGAAAACAGCAAAGATAAGCAACGTTGTTTACAAAATGAGCAATATTATAAATAGACTACAATAATAATTTTGCTTACTTTATACATACACTTTAATTAGCATAAACATACTTGTCCAAGATGTTACATCTTTTTAAAAATTCTTGTAACAACTGTGCTCACAATTACTTATGGACTGACCTAATATTAACATCTTGGTATGCCACCTAGAGAAAAAAAAATTAAATATACTTTTATAATGGCAATATCCTTAATGCGACATTATTGATGTTGCCTTATTGGCATTAAAGTAATGGCAAGACTGCAATTACTTTTGTACAGACCTAATAAAACCCCTTAATTTACAAAAATTATACTTAACTTGTATGTCTCCAGGGTTATAAAATCCTAGTTATCTAATTTTTCATTTAATGAATCAAGTTAATAGAGGTTCTCAAGCAGGCATGTTAAAATATATGAGTGAAATGAGAGGCAAAGAGGCCACATGAAAAAGTCTGGGTTTTGGTGCCACAGGAATACACCTTCCAGCTTAGTCACTGACACATGTTATAATGCTGAACAAGTCACTTGAAACTTAGTGCCTCTGTTTTCTCACAGCAATTTTTAGTTTGTTGATTAGGGAAGAAAATTAGTATCAAAGGACTTCAGCATTGGATGAACTCAGTTATTTGAAATAATGAAGAGAGAGAGAAGATATGTCTTGTAAGTCTTCAATGTATGATGAATCAAGTCAGGTGATTTTTAGGACAATTAAAAACATGGTATTTATCTTTCTGTGCATGGTGCCTGACTTACTTAACTTAATGTCCTCCAGGCTTATCCAGGTTGCTGCAGAATGACAGGATGACAGGTTTTCATTCTTTTTATGGTTGAATAGCATCACATTGTGTAGATATATATATATATACACACATATATAAATATATGAAAAACACACACACACACACACATATATATACACGTATACATACATACTACATTTTCCTTATCTATTCATTTGTTTAAGGACAATTAGGTTGATTCCATATCTTGGCTTTTGTGAACAGTACTGCAGTAAACACAGAAGTGCAGATATCTCTTCACCATACTGATTTCCATTTCTTTGAAAGAAAAATACACACACACACACTTACACACACACACATACACACATACATATATACATATATATACATATGTAAATGTATATATTCAAAGAAAAAATATATATATTTAAAGAAAAAAAGAATTATCCTATATATCATTATATATATAAATACACACATATATACGGTATACATATACATACACACACAGAATAGAAAGATTTCTGAATCATATACTAGGTCTATTTTTAGCTCTACAAGAAATGTCCAACTGTTTTTCATAGTTGTCTTAATTTATATTTCCAAAATGGTGTTTGAGTTCCTTTTTCTTCCCATCCTCATGAGCATTTGTTATTTTTTTTTGTCTTTTTGATAATAGCCATGTTAACTGAGGTGAGATGATATTTCATTGCGGTTTTGATTTGAATTTTCCTGATGCTTAGTGATGTTAAGCATTTTATCATGTATTTGTCGGCCATCTGTATGTCTTCTTTTGAAAAATGTCTTTCAGGTCCTTGATACATTTCTAATCTGATTTATGTTTATTTTTATTTTTGCTGTTGTTTGAGTTTCTCAAATAAGAATAATAATCTGTTATAGAATGAATATAAAAAATTTCTCCCATTCTTAAAGTTGTCTCTATTCCTCTGTTGATTGTTTCCTTTGTTGTACAGAATCTTTCTAGTCTGATGTGATCTGACTTGTCCATTTTTACTTTAGCTGCCTCTGCTTTTGAAATCTTACTCAATAAATCTTTGTCCAGACCAATGTGCTGGAGTGATTCCTCAAGTTTTCATCTAGTAGTTTCTTACTTTTAGGTCTTACATTTAAATCTTTCATTCACTTTGATTTGATTTTTGTGTAGTTGCAAATAGGAGTTGAGTTTCATTCTTTTGCATATGGATACCCAGTCTCTCCAGCACCATTTATTGAAAAAGGTGTGCTTTCTCCAAAGTATAATTTTGGTGCCTTTGTCAAAAATCAGTTGGTTTTAAACCTATGAATTTATTTCTGGGTATTTTTATTTTGCTCAATTGGTCTATTTGTCTGTTTTTATGCTATTACCTTATGTTTAGATTACTATAGCTTTAGCATATATTTTGAAGACAGGTAATGTGATGCCTTAGTTTTGTTTTATGCTCAGTATTACTTTGGCTATTTAGGGTCTTTTGTAATAAGATACACATTTTAGAATTCTTTTTTGTCTGTGTCTGTGAAGATTGTCATTGGCATTTTGATAGGTTTTGTATTAAATCTGTAGATCACTTCAGTTGTATGGTCATTTTAACAATGTTTATTATTCCAATCAATAAATATGGGATGCCTTTCCATGTTTGGGCATCCTCTTTGATTTCTTTTATCAGTGTTTACAAGTTTTATTGTAGAGATTTTTCACCTTCTTGATTTATTTATGGGTCTTTTATTTAAAATTATTTGTAGCCAATATAAATGAAATGGCTTTCTTGATTTTTCAGCTTTTTTGATTTTGCTGTATGGAAATGCTACTGCTTTTTTTATGTGGATTTTGTATCCTAGACTTGGTTGTTTCTGTTTTATTTTTAAGCAATTTAAATATGCAACTTTTGAACTTTTTTTTGGAAGAAGTATTTACCATTTTCAAAATTGTAAATGTTCATATACAGCCAGTGTGACATCTAGTCAGCACTCTAGAAACTTTTATTTCTGAGAGTTGGAACTGATCTGAAGATTAATTTATTTAGCTTTTCTTACTTTTCTTTAATAACCAATATTTGCTGAAGAGAAAAATCACTTACATGACTATCTCACTTCTTAGCATGCACTGTAAATAATGAGCTTTAACATTAATATGCTAACCATATATTTGGACATTCTGTTTATTTTAGGTGGGTAAAATGCACATTTAAAAAATCTACAAATTTTTTGTTCATTTCATTTTGCTTGAAAAAATACCACTTTGTATAGCACATTTTGTGAATTCTTCAACTAATTGAAGTTACTTACTCTTGTCTGAAAGAAGGGAATGAAAGTAAAAGAGCTAACAAGTAAGTAATTTATCTATCATAAAAATTATCAGCATTTAATACAGATAAATAGTGTGTATTTAAAATAAAAAATCTTGTATATATTTAATATAAAAATCCGTTGTTCCAACTCATGGCAAAAAGGCATGTGCATTCTCAGCTCCACGGCAAACCAGTAAATGTTGAATGTGATGTTACTAATATCCACAATCTTGCTCTTAGTTTCTAAATTTTCTAGGTATCCCATATTTCAAATTCTACAGTAAATCAAATAACTAGAAATTTGGGGAGTTAAACTCCACTTATATATAGTAGATAGGCTACTAGGTAGGCCACTAAATAGGCTCTTTGTGGCATATAGGGAAAAAAAAGCTTTCTTTTTCTTAAAAACCTTATGTTTTCAGAAAATAAGTTTGATAAAATATTTATACAGTTTAAAACTTCAGTAGGCATACCTTGCTTCTGTTTTCAAATTATATTTGTTCATTTAATGCTATTTATTCTTATTTATTTTATTTTATTTCTGTGAGCCATGGTCTCAACTCTGTCACTCATGCTGGAGTGCAATGGTGCTACCATGGCTCCCTGAAGCCTTGAACTTCTAGGCACAAACAATCCTCTCACCTAAGCCTCTCAAGCAGCTGGAACTAAGGGTGCATGCCATCATGCCTGACTAACTTTAAAAAAAATTTTTTGTGGGCTGTGGTCCCACTGTATTTCCCAGAATGGTCTCAAATTTCTAACTTCAAGTGATCCTTATGCCTCAGCCTCCCAGAATGCTGAGATTACAGTTGTGAGCCATCACACCAAGCCTGTTTGAGGCTATTTCGATGCTTCATTAAGATGCTAATTTATATATTTCTAAGTTGATAATTTGATTATTTCAAGTGTTCCTGAAATGCAATGATTTTTAGACTGTCCAATATAAAAGTAATTATCACCCTTAAAACAGATTTCATATCCATCCACGATTAAAAGAGGCTGATAGTGTAGAAAATTATAAAATACAGATTTATTCTAGTTAGACTATCCTTTTACTTACAAAGATTTAATCCTTTCAAAAATAATCAGTAAAAATGGAGTGAAGGAATTACCAGATATTTATGTATAACTATAAATGTGTGTAGTGGAGATATTTAGTTAATTAATTTCTCCTTATCCATTCAGGTTATGTTGAGAAACTTACTGACTTCCAGCAAACTGCAGGGTATGTGATAACTTATTTTAATTAATTAATTAACATCCTAAATATGTAGGTTAGATATTAGATAAATTGAATTGCTTAGTTCAAGTCCCCACTATTGATGGATACCTGCAAATTAGTAATGCAAATCTAAGGGTGCTTTAATCATCAGAAATCTCTGAATAATGTAGCATAACTCTTGTTTCCAAGCATGTTGTTTCTAAAAGGAACAATACAAAAAGGAATATCCATCGAAATTTACAAAATTAAAAACTACAACACCCTAACACTCTGCAGATGAACATTTTTATCATTTTGAAGGCGACTGAGACTTTCCAACCCAAACTAGAATATTGGA